>NC_026004.2:90919043-90996585 GCF_000442705.2 Elaeis guineensis | reverse complement strand
TTGTTTTATGCAAAAAACCTATTAGCTACTGCCCCCTCCTCTCTTCTCCACATCCTCCCTGCTCTCCTTTCTCTCCTCTTCACGTCCAAGAAGTTGGACGTTCATCTGGCATAGGTACAAGGCGTGGTGATGCCTGGAACAGAAGGCTGCAGGACATCTTCGACAGGCTGCTGCTCCAACTTCAGAAGGAGTTTTGAAGTACTTTCAAATCAGATATTGATCTGATTTTTGGAGCATAGAATCATGAGGAGAAGACGTTCTAGATCCTAACTGAGTGGATTCTGATAGAGGCCAGACACTTGTGTGGCTATATCAGAACCTCAGGCAGTGCTGCGATCATCTACAGGGTAATTAGATTACCCTTGAGGTATATCTATGTTTCTCATACTTTTAGATTTAATTTTAAATTTAAAATATTAGATAATAAAATTTGATCTAATAGACATCAGATCTGAAATAGCGTAGGATAAAATTTAAAATTTATTTCGCCCCTGATTTGATGAAATCTGGAAGATCCTACATGGAAAAAAGGCATTTTTTCCTTCACTAAGATCCTATTATATGATTATTATATGATATTAAATTAAAAATTAAAATATAAAAAGCAAGAACTACATATTGATCATATCAACATATTTCTATACTACATCTAATGTATATAAAATATAATAGATTAGATCTATTACCTTGCAAGTTAGACGTTTTAACTTTGCTGATCCAGGCTTGAAGATGATGTTGTGAGCTGCACATATATCCGATCTCTAAGAGTCATCCACACGAGCCCACGAATTATGATCAAAAGTTTTGATCCAGAAAATCAGCACAGTATGCTAGTACTGTGCTGATCCTTCTTCGATGATCGATCAGATACCTCCTTCTTCTTGTTTTGGATGCTTCTAAAGATGAGAAGTAGGAGAAGGAGTTTTAGATATGAGACACTCTCAGAAAACTCACAGATGGGGGAAGGAAAGAGGTGAACACAGCAACCCTAGAAGAAGACCCTCTTCTTCTTCTCTTTGCTCTAACCCAGATACTTAATTTTGTGTCTATTATATCTCCAAGCCCCAATACTCTTTTTTCTTGATTTTCACACACCCTAAATGTCTCTCAATGCTCTGTAATCTATAAAAATTTTAAGAAAAAATTTATCTTAAATAAAGAGATATGAAGAATCCTTGTCTAGGTCAAATATCTAGTCAAGAAAAATCCATATAGGGCAAGACAAGGGGTGCCCAACTCATGGGCGCCCCCTCCTTCTTTTTCTGCCATGGACCACCAGCAAATGGTGTACAATATGTGCCATAAAATCCATAAAAATCTCAAAAAAAAATTAGATAAAATCAGTGCCATAAGGAAAGAGTTTTGGTTTCCTAAAATTCTATCTCATAGAATTTGAAAACCAAACTAATTCCTACTTTGACTTGGTCTACACCCACATTTCATGTAAGAGAGAAAGAGTGAAAAGCTTTGGGCATGTGTGAAGGCCTGGGAGAGAAGATTTTGTCACATAAAATAAGAGAGAGTGGGCGTGGGGGGCTAAGGTGGCGCAAGGTGGAATCCTAGTCTTACTAGGATTCAATCTATGACTTGTTCAAATTTGGTTTCTCAAACCAAATCAAACTAAAATTAAATCAATCCAATTAAAATAGGTCTTAACCTAATTAAGAACTTAATTTAATCAGATTAAATTAGATTTAAATCTGATTTAATTTTTTAATCGAATTAAAAATTAGGTTGACCCAAGTCCTAATTGAACTAGGACTAGTTTTTCTTTGCACTTGGCTTATCCAATAAATCAATTGGACTTGATCCAATCAAATCTAAACTAAATTTAATTAAATCATATTCAATTAGACTTAATTTTAACCCATTGGCTTAATCAAATTGAGTCAATTAGCAATCGAATTACTAATCGATCCTCCTGCAACACTTGCACTAGATTAAATGTCAATCGTATTGATCGTTTAACCCTAGAATGATTCTTAATCATTGATCAACCATCTGATCGGATCATGAACTCTAATATGTGTGATCTCATAGGTTCAAATCTAAGTCGGTAGCATAGAAATAAATTCTTGTACTAATCAAAGTGACCATCTAGCAATGGTATCCGACGGTCGGATAGGTCAAATGTGTAGAACAACATCCTTAGAACCCATGCGGATATATGTTGCCCAGCTATGCAACCCAAGAGGGGGGGGTGAATTGAGTTTCTAAAAATTTTAAGCTTAACTTATGACTTATGAAAAATATTTGACAAAGCTAAATAAATATAGAGAGTAAAATTAATTCAAGACTAATGGCTAAGAGCAAGAATGCAAGAGAATAATGAAGAGTTAAAGAAGAGCAATTAGACACACCACAAACAAAAGGATTTATAGTGGTTCGGTGCCAACCTTGCACCTACATCCACTTCTCAAGCTCCTACTTGGGAATTTCAATCCACTGATCTTGTATTCAACCCGAATACAAATGTCGGAAACTCTGACTCTAGCTATCCCAAGCTAGACTACTTGTTTTTCAGGTACAAGCCAACCCAATACACTCCGATTCTAGATTCGGATCAACCTTTCCTTATTTTGAAATCCTTCCAAAATAAAAACAATCACTCAAACCGAGTATAACAATCAATAGCACAAATAAGTACAAAGAAAGCTCCTTTAATGAGCGAATATGACTTTAAATATACTTTATTCAAAGAGAAGAAGACCCTTTTGGATTTCCTCAAGGTGGTTGGAGACTTGAATGTGCACTTGAGGAGTTGGTGAGCTTGGATTAAAGGCTTCTTGAATGCTTTGAGTGAGCTCTTACTTAGGACTGAAAAGTTTACTTGAAATCCCTTTTTCAAAATCTCTTTTCTTGAATCCTCTCCCTTTTTTTCTTGTTGATTTCCACCTTTTTGTCCCTTTTATAGCTTTAAGAAATAGTGGAAAATATTCTAGGCTGAAAAAGAGCCGTTAGACCACATTAAATGAGCATTAAAAGCATTTAAATTGGGTTAAAAACTAGTCGTTGTGAAAAAATTCCATCACAGGGGTCGACTCATGGGTCGACTCATGCCTGGGGGTCGACCCATGGGTCGACCTCTGTGGAAGAACATCAGAGAATCAAACGGGAAGCAAGGTTCTGTGATTTTTGATCTAAAAACAACAGGGGTCAACTCATGGGTCGACTCATGCCTTGGGGGTCGACTCATGGGTCGACTCACAGGTTGTGCCAAGCCAAAAAATCTGCATGCCAAACAGCTCATTGTGCCATGAGTTGACTCATGGGTCGACTCATGATTTTCAAACATGCATATCTTTCAAAATACAAGTCCAAAAATAATAAAATTTTCACCAATGAATCACAAATCTTTTGTTCTATCACTTGATGCTTTCAAATTAGAGTTTTGGTAAAATTATGATTTTGCTCCTGAAAAGCAATAAGTCTTTTTCAAGCGAAAATCATTAGTATCCTTTCAAATGCTTTGTAATCATCAAAATCAATCCAAGGAGCAACAATCTCTCCCTTTTTGATGATGATAAAATACTTGAAACAAAAGTATATATATGAATCAATGAGCATGAATTTCAAAGGAATGAAATGCATTATAGGTAGTTTGAAGATAAATAGGAAATTTACTACCAACTTGAAAATTACTTATAAGTGCATTTACTTGAAAAGAAGATTGATTCTTTTGGCATGTGATACATATGTCCATTTACATAAATAATTTGCCTATTGCTTAATGATTTAAAAATTTGCTCATTTGATTATGTGATTTTGGTATCAGAGTAGAAAATTTATTTTTGTTATCAAAGCAAAGCAGAATTTACCTTTGGATTTGAAAATTGCGTGTTTGAAAATATCTCATTTGCTTGTTTTTCAATTTTCTTAACATCTTAAAAATTCGATCATTCTCATTTGATTATTTAATTTTGATATCAGAGTATGTTTAAAAATTAAGTGTATCAATGCATGTCTAAGAATTAATTTTAAAGTATATCAGAGCATGTCAAATTTTAAGTGTATCAGAGCATGTCTAAGAAGTAATTTTAAAGTTTGATACTTTTCTTTAATTTCTCCCAATCCACTCATTTTATTTTTAAGTCTTTTATCAATCTTGCTTTTGATATTTTTTTTTAATTTATCCCCCTTTTTGACATCATCAAACATTGTTAACTTCCCCTCTTTTTTGAATACATTTTCTCTCTCTCTTTTTATTTCTTCAAACTTCTTGTGCTAATCATTAATTTTACTAACATTAATGTTTACTCCCCCTGAATACAGTAATCATAAAATAAAATATGCCATTGAGTACCATAGATATGAAATAGCAACATACATTAAAAGTCAAAGAGTAGATATATAATCAAAAGGTGATTGGTACCATAGCTGTTCCAATACATATTCCATAATATAAAAGTCAACCAGTTAATATCATTACATGGCCCAAAAGATAGATCCTAGAAAGAACAACAGACAAGGCTAGCTACAAGGATCTAGTAGAGCTCATGACTAGATGGATCAGAATCAGATGTATCAGAGATGGGGTGGGGAGATGATGGATCACGATCAAGGACTCGTCCTCAACCGTGTCTGCCTCTGCCTCGAGTGGAGGTGCTGGCATGAGTAGGCAGGCGAAATGATCCTGAAGGCTGAGAAGCCATAGACTGGACTGTAAGAGAGAGCCTGATGGTGTCAAGAAGGTTCAGAGCTCTCGAAACAGACTGAAGCAGTGCAGTGAACTGTGTAGAAACATGCTCACTAGGGCCTCTGATCTCTCTCCTCAATAAATCAAATCCACCCTCCAATACACCTCTAAGTCTGCCTGCCTCTGCAGTTAGGTCTGTGACCTCAATAGTGCACTCCTGTGGCTGAGGATGGGCCAGAGCTAATACTTGCCCCTGCAAGTCAAGTACTCTCCCAGTCAGTCTCAAAATGTAATCCTCGAGCTGCTGAATCCGAATAGACTGATCTGAGATCATCTGAAATACAGTGGAGATATGGAGGATCAAGGTCTGATCAGATGCATCTAATGATGTAGATCCCGGTGCAAAAGCTGAAGTGCTCCACTGACGAGAAAGCAAGGAAGCTAGCGGACCTACAGGTCGGGCCGGGGCTCCGCGCTCTTTCTTTCTGTGTGGGACGATGCCGGGGAATGCGTCGAGGCGGCGAACAACAACAACACAACTACATTTTCTTTTTCCCTCCATGAGATGAGCCCAGTGCATTGGACCGATGGATAAGAGAACTGAGCTGGCCAAAAAAGCGCTTGGGCGCTCTACATACGATGTAGACTCCATCAGATACATATCGATTTCTTTCTGATGGATCCAGAATAGATAGATATCTTGTCTCATCAATAGATAGAAATAGGGGATTTCTCCTATTTTTGAAAGATTCCCTCTTCTCTATCCATTCCTACTCTTTCGATCTATCAGAACAGATCAGGCCATCTATCAATCGATTTGAAAATAACGTTCATCTCGCTTTTCGTTCATTTCCGCCACGCCATAATAGCCGCCACAATAAGAAAGAAGCAAGCGAAACAGCTAGAAGCGCTCGCTTCGCCGTGCCCAACATTTCTTATTCACGGGAAAGCCAACAGAAAGATTCAATTCGGACTTCGTAGAGCCGGTGCTGCTGCTGTCTTCGCGTAGGGCCGTCCCCCACTCCCGTCCCGGGGCGCTAAGGGGTTTTGTTTTTGGAACAGACGGCAGTACACACGCTGAGAAATCAGCTCAATCTGATCATCAGCCAATCTGAACTCTGAGGGAGGTGCTCTGCTGTCTGGCTGCTGAATTGGTGTGTGCCTCCTGGTGGACTCTGAAGGGCCAGCCTCTGGATCTGAAACAAACTGGATGTCTGGAGATGCTGCCCTGAAGTCATGGAGAGGTGATGAGGGACCTTCTTCCTCAGCTCTATCCTCAACTCTATCCTCAGCTCTCTCCTCAGCTCTCTCTTCTGTACCCTTGATCCAACCACCATCAATCCTAGTGAATCCCATGCGGTGCAGAGTGTGTTGGTTGATGGTGTCAGCGTGAGAAAGCCTAGCAGATGCCTCCCCCTCAAAGCTAACTCCAAACCTCCTGAATACTAGTGTGAGGGCCATACCAAAAGGCAGATGTGCCTTGGATCTATTCAGTGTTTCTCTCATGGCCTCAATCATTAAAGCAGGGAGGTTTAAGGGGGTTTGGGTGATCACATGAAACATTATACATATATCTCGGCCAGAGAGGAGGTCATGTCTACCACTTCTCAGGAAGAAAAGCTTTGTCACTAATTGATGTAGAATTCTCATTTCAATTGACAAGATCTTGGCTTCTAATTTATTTAGACTTTTCGAGTAGGTTCCTCCTAAAATTACATTGATCCCTTCTTCCTTCACTGGGAGTTCCACGTTAGAATATCCCTCACAGGGCAAATGCAGAATCTCTCCCAAAATAATAGGATCTAAGCAGATATCAATTCCCTTAACAGTAGAAGTTACTGTTCCATTGCCATAGTGCAGATTCAGATAAAACTCTCTAACCAAGTCTACATATATAACTTCCTTGAGAGAATAGTAAAATCCCCAACCTTGGTTTTTGATCTTTGACCCAAAGGAGAAACCTTCTTTTTCAAAGAATCTGAAGTCCACATTCTTGCCGGTTTCTACCTTTCTGTCAGAGAGAGGGATTTTGCTAGGGCTAAGAGGAGACTGAGAGAGACCTGGTGCAGACGCTGAAGTCGGAATGGGAGCAGAGGAGGTCTGAGAAGCTTGCCTTTTCCTGCGGACGCCTTCTTCCAGCTCACGGACTGATTTTCTTCTTTGAGGGAGTTTCATTTTTGGGATCATTCTCACCACAAAAGCAAGCAAGGAGACTCGGAAGATCAAATGGGTGAGGAGAAGGAGGGTTATTAGAAGATGGAAAGGGATTTTGGCGGAGAGAAATCATGATTTTGAGAAGAATGGTGGAAGCTAGGGCACACTCCAACCGCTTCAATCAAGGGAGAAAGATGCGAAAAGCTCCTTTCCTAAGGAGTGATTTGAGGTGGAGAGGTGATGGGAGAATGATCTTGAGCTAAATCCTTGGTTTTGGAGAGAACGAAGATGAGGACGATGAGTCGTGGAGGGAGGAAGACGCGGAAGGAGGGGTCGGCTCATGAACGGGCTTTTGGTTAAAAAAGAAGTGAACCCGTGGGATGATGGCTGAAAATTTCAAGTATGCCATTGGGTCGACCCTAGGGGGTCGACTCATGATTCACAAAATTTTAGAAAAAATATGAATAAATTCCAAAAAAATTCAAAATTTTGGGAGAAGAATTTTTGCTCAATGACAAGTTGTGAGAATGATAATCTTGAGCTTTTAGGTCCAAGAGAGATGATAAAAATTGAGTTCAAAGAAATTTTGACGTCGATTCCTTGGAATTGGAGAAATATTTAGGCAAATGGATCAAGAATTCTTAGATTTCTCCTAATTTCACAAAATCTATCCTTACTAAGGGTCTTTGTAAAGATATCAGCTAATTGATTTTTAGTGCAAACATAGTCAAGAATTATATCTTTGTTTTGAACATGTTCTCTTATAAAATGATGTCTTATTTCAATATGTTTAGACCTTGAATGTTGAATTGGATTTTTAGTAAGATTTATGGCACTAGTGTTATCACATCTTATGGGTGTTTCATTAAGTTTGATACCAAAGTCTTCGAGTTGTTGCTTAATCCACAAGATTTGAGCACAACAACTTTCGGCTGCAATGTATTCGGCCTCAGCCGTAGACAGTGCTACCGAATTTTGTTTCTTGCTAAATCAGGAGATTAGGTTAACTCCAAGAAATTGGCAAGTTCCACTAGTGCTTTTTCTATCTAATCTACATCCATCAAAATCAGCATCTGAATATCCTATTAAGTCAATTAATGAGTCCTTAGAATACCATAATCATAGAGTTTGAGTACCATTTAAATATCTAAGGATTCTTTTAACAGTATTCAAGTGAGACTCTTTAGGATTAGATTGAAATCTAGCACACAAACAAACACTAAACATGATATCAGGCCTACTTGCAGTTAAATATAGTAGAGAGCCAATCATACCTCTATAGTATTTTAAGTCTACACATTTACCTTCTTTTCTTTGTTTGTTTGATTTGGAGTTTGAGGAAGAAAGTAAGTTTTTCCATCATGCTCATCTCGAACTCTCCCTGCATGAGCTTAGCAAAGTCTTGACAAAGAGATTCATTAGTAGACCCAAAAATAATGTCATCAACATAAATTTGTATAACTAACATATCATTTTGATTTCTTTTAATAAAGAGGGTTGTGTCTACATTACCTCTTAAAAAATTATTATTTAGTAAAAATTTGCTTAGCCTATCATACCAAGCCCTAGGTGCTTGTTTTAAACCATATAGAGCTTTATTTAATTTAAAAATATGATTAGGAAAAGCATGATTTTCAAAACCTGGGGGTTGTTCTACATAGACTTCTTCAGTAATATATCCATTCAAAAATGCACTTTTGACATCCATTTGAAATAATTTAAATTTCATAAAGCAAGCATATGCAAGTAGAAGTCTAATGGCCTCTAATCTAGCAACAGGTGCAAAGGTCTCATCAAAATCAATTCCTTTTTCTTGATTATAACCTTTAGCAACCAATCTTGCTTTATTTCTTATTATATTTTCATATTCATCTAATTTGTTCCTAAAGACCCATTTCGTGCCAATTATTGAATAATTTTTAGGTCTTGATACTAAAGTCCATACATTATTTCTTTCAAATTGATTAAGTTCCTCTTGCATTGCATTAATCCAATTATAATCATTTTCAGCTTCTTCAATAGTTTTTGGTTCAAGATGAGAGACAAAAGCACAATAATTAAATACATCTTTAAGTGAAGAATGAGTTTTTACCCCATGCATAGGATCACCAATAATTAACTCCTTAGGGTGATTGTGAACATACCTCCATTCTTTGGGTAGGTCATTTGTACCTTGAGGTTGTTCTTGATGTTCTTCACCTCTCTCATCCTGTTTGTCTTCATGTTCCTCATCCTCTTGAATTGTTGAATCTTTCAGAGTGATCTCCTTCATTCCTTCTATAAGAGGATCTGCATCATCAACACCTTCATTATTTCTTGAAGGAAGATCGTTAGATTCATCAAAGATAATATGTATGGACTCCTCTACTACTAAAGTTCTTTTGTTAAAAACTCTAAAAGCTTTACTAGTGGAGGAGTAACCAAGAAAGATTGCTTCATCTGATTTTGCATCAAATTTTTCAAGTCTTTCTTTACCATTATTTAATACAAAATATCGGCAACCAAAAATATAAAAATATACAATATTAGGTTTTCTTTCTTTCCAAAGCTCATAGGGGGTTTTCTTTAAAATTTGTCTAATCAAAGCACGATTTAAAATGTAACATGCTGTGTTAATTACTTCCGCCCAAAAATATCTTGGAAGGTTGCTTTCACATAGCATGGTACGGGCCATTTCTTCTAAGGTTTTGTTTTTTCTTTCTACTATCCCATTTTGTTGGGGTGTCCTAGGAGCAGAGAAGTTATGGCCTATTCCTTTTTCATCACAAAAGTTTTCAAAGTCTTGATTTTCAAATTCAGTTTCATGATCACTTCGAATATTTTGAATTGAAAATCCTTTCTCATTAGTGACTTTTCGGTAAAATTTAGTGAAAACATGAAAAGTTTCATCTTTGTATGCCAAAAAGAAAGCCAAAGTAAAATGAGAGTAATCATCTATAATTACAAAACCATATCGTTTTCCTCCTAGACTAGTGGTTCTAGTATGTCCAAATAAGTCCATATGCAAAAGCTCTAAGGGTCTAGAGGTTGAAACAATATTTTTGGATTTAAATGAAACTCTTGTTTGTTTACCTAGTTGGCATGCATCATAAATTCTATCCTTTTCAAAATTCAATTTTGACAAACCAAGAACTAATTCTTTCTTAATTAATTTTGAAAGAGAATGCATGCTAATGTGTGCAAGTCTGTGATGCCAAAGCCAACTAGTCTCATTAATTTTAGCATTCAAGGATACTAGGCATTGCATGTTTATTTTGGCTAAATCATTTAAATCTACCATATAAACATTACCATGTCTATGTCCAATAAATTTAATGCCATCATTAATAGGACTAGTTACAATGCAAACAGACGATTCAAAAATAACTTTATATCTTTTATCACAAAATTGACTAATGCTTAGTAAATTATGCTTTAAACCATCTACTAACAAAATATTTTCAATATATTTGGAGGGAGTGATACCAATGTTACCTATACCGATGATCTTTCCTTTGCCATTGTCTCCAAAGGTGACCATCCCTCCATTCTTAGCATCAAGAGTGATGAATTGAGATTCATCACCAGTCATGTGTCTCGAGTATCCATTGTCAAGATACCATTTTCTGTTTCCTCCTTGGGATGCTAGACACACCTGCAGGCAAAAGTCAAGTTTTTGTTTTAGGTACCCAAGCTTTCTTGGGTCCTTTTTGATTAGTTATAATGGTTCCTTTTGGAACCCATATTTTCTTTATATTTGAATCTGCAGACTTGTTAGAGAAGCAAGTGTATGACTTATGTCCTACTCTACCACATTTGAAGCAAGTAATATTAGAAGACTTGTTACTTAAAGAGTTTACATAAAAATTTTTCAGATATTTTTGTATCTTCAAGGGGTTATAGCCAAGTCCAGCCTTATCATACACGGCCTTTTGATTTTTAAGAATCATATTAAGTTTATTTGAACTCAAGGTGAATTTTTCAACTAATGATTTTAACTTAGCAATTTCATTCTTTAAACTTTGATTTTCTTGAAGCAGGATAGATTTTTCAATTGAAATATTTTTATTTTATTTTAATAAAGATTGATTTTTCAATTTTAGATCTTTGTTCTTCATCCCTAGTTTCTTTAATTCATCAACTAAATCATAAAAAGCTTCATGTAATTCTTCAAATGTAAAGTCACTAGGAGTTTCAGAAATTACCTCATTTTCGTGTGCTATAAGGCACAGGTTGGCTTGTTCGGTTGAATTTTCCTCTTCAGAGCTTGAGTCATCACTCGCACTCCAAGTGGCCATCATGGCCTTCTTCTTGTACTTCTTGGGATCCTTCTTCAGTTATGGGCATTCGGACTTGAAATGTCCCGGCTTCTTGCATTCGTAGCAGATAAGGGGTTGGTCTTTCTCTTTTTCTTTGCTCTGTTCCCCTTTTGTGAATGGCCTCTTCCTCATCCCTTGTTTCCTTTTTCTCAAAAATTTTTTGAATCTTCGGGTAATGAGTGCCATTTCTTCATCCTGTTCTTCATCTTCAGTGTCATCAGTTTCTTCATCTGGTGGAGCTGTGGATTTGAGGGCAATTATTCTTTTCTTTTTGACTTCTTCCTCTTGATGTTGCTTCATGCTTAGCTCATGAGTCATCAATGATCCAAGAAGCTCTTCCAAGGGTAGAATGTTCAAGTCCTTGGCTTCTTGGATGGCGGTCACTTTGGCTTCCCAAGTTCTTGGTAAGGACCTGAGAATCTTTCTTACAAACTCACTGTTAGTATAGGACTTACCAAGACTCTTTAAACCATTTATAATATTAGTAAAGCGAGTAAACATTTCAGTTATGGACTCATCATGCTCCATTTTAAGCAATTCATATTTATGCACAAGCATGTTGATTTTAGACTCCTTTACTTGATTGGTTCCTTCATGGGTTACTTCTAACCTATCCCATATTTCTTTAGCAGATGAGCAAGTAGAAATGTGATTAAATTTGTTAGCATCAAGAGCACAATAAAGAATATTCATTGCTTTAGCATTTAATTGGGTCATTTTCTTATCATCCTCATCCCATTCTTTCTCGGGTTTGGTTGATTCCACACCATCTATAATTTTAGTGGGTGTGTGAGGATCGTTCACTATGATACTCCACATATCATAGTCGAGTGCTTGAACGAATATTTTCATCCGAGCTTTTCAATAGGTGTAATTAGACCCATTGAAAAGTGGAGGTCGGTTGGTAGATTGCCCCTCGGCTAGAGAAGTGCCGACTTGAGTTGCCATAGATCTTTGGCTCTTTGATTGTTTAGATCAAAGTAGGGCTAGAGCACCGGGCTCTGATACCACTTGTTGCCCAGCTATGCAACCCAAGAGGGGGGGTGAATTAGGTTTCTAAAAATTTTAAGCTTAACTTATGACTTATGAGAAATGTTTGACAAAGCTAAATAAATATGGAGAGTAAAATTAATTCAAGACTAATGGCTAAGAGCAAGAATACAAGAGAATAATGAAGAGTTAAAGAAGAACAATTAGACACACCACAAACAAAAGGATTTATAGTGGTTCGGTGCCAACCTTGCACCTACATCCACTCTCCAAGCTCCTACTTGGGAATTTCAATCCACTGATCTTGTATTCAACCCGAATACAAATGTCGAAAACTCTGACTCTAGCTATCCCAAGCTAGATCACTTATTTTTCGGGTACAAGCCAACCCAATACACTCCGATTCTAGGTTCGGATCAACCTTCCCTTATTTTGGAACCCTTCCAAAACAAAAACAATCACTCAAACCGAGTATAACAATCAATAGCACAAATAAGTACAAAAAAAGCTCCTTTAATGAGCGAATATGACTTTAAATACACTTTACTCAAAGAGAAGAAGATCCTTTTGGATTTTCTTAAGATGGTTGGAGACTTGAATGTGCACTTGAGGAGTTGGTGAGCTTGGATTAAAGGCTTCTTGAATGCTTTGAGTGAGCTCTTGCTTAGGGCTGAAAAGTTTGCTTGAAATCCCTTTTTCAAAATCTCTTTTCTTGAATCCTCTTCCTTTTCTTCTTATTGATTTCTACCTTTTTATCCCTTTTATAGCTTTAAGAAATAGTAAAAAATATTCTAGACTGAAAAAGAGCCGTTAGACCACATTAAATGAGCATTAAAAGTATTTAAAATGGGTTAAAAACTAGCCGTTGTGGAAAAATCCCATCACAGGGGTCGACTCATGGGTCGACTCATGCCTGGGGTTCGACTCATGGGTCGACCTCTGTGGAAGAACATCAGAGAATCAAACGGGAAGCAAGGTTCTGTGATTTTTGGCCTAAAAACAGCAGGGGTCGACTCATGGGTCGACTCATACCTTGGGGGTCGACTCATGGGTCGACTCACAGGTTGTACCAAGCCAAAAAATCTACGTGCCAAACAGCTCATTGTGCCATGAGTTGACTCATGGGTCGACTCATGATTTTCAAACATGCATATCTTTCAAAATACAAGTCTAAAAATAATAAAATTTTCATCAATGAATCACAAATCTTTTGTTCTATCACTTGATGCTTTCAAATCAGGATTTTAATAAAATTATAATTTTGCCCCTGAAAAGCAATAAGTCTTTTTCAAGCGAAAATCATTAGTATCCTTTCAAATGCTTTGTAATCATCAAAATCAATCCAAGGAGCAAAATATAGTTTTCATATAATTCATCCTCTTGACCAAAATACTCATAGGACACCTCAGAGTTCAACTGTCAACTCTGATCAGGTTGTCTACATTGTATTTTAAAATATCAAATCTATCTGATGGATTATCCTGGCCAAGATTTTGCTAAATTAAAATACAGTGACTCATTCTTCTCCAACTCTTGGAGTGGTCAATTCTATCTCGATCACACTCTGACTTCGCAAGTACTTGACTGTGCCCAGAAGCCTTTCATCACTAAATTAGAAATTTAGTTAGTCCAATACCAAAGCACAGTGAGTTGCTTGCAAGTCACTGAGGTGATCTCAGGTCTAGGGGACACTTATACCTATATCCCATCAGAGACATTCTCGACAGTAGAATATTTTGGAGTTGGTCATGTTCAATGATGATGTACCCTTACATCTTACCTGTATGCCATACTAGTATCTCCACACTCCTTGGTTAAGAGGATAACCAACCCATATGACCTACAGTGACCTATGCTCGATAGAAGCTGTTGTTCTTATTAACAGTCCATCATTTGATTATGAATAGTTTTAAGGACTAATCGATAAATTCTCTCTTTATCGAACCTAAATAGTCCTAAGGACTTCATCACAACAATAGAGTTCATTAGAAGATGAAAACTTATGATGAAAATACCAAAAATATATTTTATTTATTAACAAATCAATTACAATACAAGGTTGCTCAATCGTCAACAGGTTGATGATTGACTTTTGAGATATATTTTCCAACACTCAAGCTATAAACTATGAAGCTATTCTTAGAGAAGAGGAACAAAAGAAATCATTGAAAAGAGCATATCATTGGGATTTTAACTACGATGTTTCGACTGTTGCAGCCAAATCCCAAGAAGTAGGTGAAGATCTTGAAATAGATATTGATGTTGTAGAAATTCTTATTAGTAAACTTTATGTTTGCAGGGTGTTGTGTAGGCTAACATGCAAGTTCGGTCAACAATAACTGTTCAAGCCCTAATGAAGGAAGAAAAGTATGCTTTTGATATCACCAAAGCAAATAAAATTTTTGATCACCTATTGAAGGATAAGCAAATTAAGCTTCTAGAAGGCCATAAAATTTCCTTAGCTGAAGAATTGAAAGGGAAGAGATATCGTAAGTGGCACAATCAATGAAATCATAATACTAACAATTGTTTGGTATTTAGGAATGTTATACATAAGTCTATTAGCATAGGAAGGTTGAAGTTTTTCGAGAAGGATAAAGGTGTTATGTTGATAGATGGAGATCTTTTTCTAGAGATAACTATTGACATTGCAAGTGTGAACCTAATTAATTGAGCAAGAAGGATCTGAACATAAAGAAATGATACATCACTGAAGTAAAGAAACAAGTATTACAAGATCTACAACCATGGGAGAAAGATTTCTTCGACATAGGGAAACAAAAAGTTTTGTTTCTAGAGGTACCTTATTGGTGTTGTAATCAAGTTTCTTGGTTCAATGTAATGCTCAAGATGGTGGTACAATATCAAAAGCGGTATTAGCAGGATAGAGTTCAATGTTGGCAAGGCGACAAAAGGGAAAGAAGGGATTTGAAGACCAAACCATCGGATTTAAGGCTGATGTTAGACAGAAGGTAGATAAAAACTCATTTATCCCTCAAAATAAAAGAAAAAAAATAATGAGAGAAGATAGAACTAGTAATAGATTTGTGAAGTTTGAAAATAGAAAAATAATTCATCATAAAGAAAATATAAAAACTGATGTCCATTCAGTCAAACGAATAGAACAGTCGATCGGTCAACCCAGTAGGATCAAAGCTGTTATATCAAAAGCAAGTTCAAGTAAGACTGACGGTGATAGAAGGAGACCAAAGTTAATTAAACCTTCTATAACATCCATTGGAGAGTGGCATGAAGTTTGGCCAAAAGAAAAGGAGCAGCTTCGACCAAAACCTTATATGATGAAGACACTGAAGAGACGTTGGCAAAGAATAAAGGCACTGGAGATAAATGTAATGTTAGAATCACAACAGACACCACTTCTAAGATGTTAATGGATGAAGGAAGACTCAATTCTAAAAGCTGAAACTTAAGAATTAGTGGCCGATGAAGTTTTTGAAGAAGTTCAGTCAAAGATTCAGTTTGGAACCGTGCCTTGGAAGATAGATGTGAATATGGCTTTTACTTTATCTTGTATCTTTCAAGCAAGGCCAAATCAACCATCACACATGAAAGGAGATGTCATGAAAGTAGGAGAATGCCTTGAAATTTTGTACATTGATCCTGGATTGACCACCCACCAAAGTAGGCTGAGTTCAAGAGAGTCTAAATCAAAGAGAGGGACAATGATTAGCCTATTTCAAAGACCAACCAAAGAGATGGAAAAATATATTAAACCATTATATATTGACGTGCATATATTTGGTAAACCTATCCAACAAATCCTGGGAGACAATGGTGCAGCAATAAACATTATGGCAATAGCTATGATGCGGAAGCTCGAGAGGAAAGAAGAGGAGCTAGTCGATGCAGATGTAGTAGTTACAAATTTCATGGGGGGTTCATGTAACCTGAAAGGAGTTCTACGAGTACACCTTCAAGTAGGTTGTGATCTTCCATTACCACTTTCTTTATTATTGATGCTTCCACTATCTATAATACTTTATAAGATAGAGATTGGATACATGCCAATTTTTATATTTCTTCATCATTACACCAACAATTGATTCTGTGGAACCTTGATGTGAAGGAAGAGGAGAGTGAGGCTAATTCAGCAAATGATAGACCATTTATGTTAAACTCAAATATGATCGAAGCCATGTTATACCAAGATAATGTGGGCCCATTGAAGTTTATTGGGCAGGATAAGCTTGGTAAACCCATAGGGGTGACCATAATAAATTTCACAAATGTTTGACATTAGAGTGTGAGACTCGACTGCAAGAAATGGAAGAGCTGAATCCATCTACAAGAAGTCCATGAATCAAAAAGTAATGGAGGCTCTGGCCGATACTTATGTCAGATTATCGATCTACAAGAAATTCAAAGAAACAACAAGAGTGAAATGTCAGACTTTTGAGGTGATAGGAGAGCAAGATGAAAATAATTTGATGAATTAGAAAACATATTGATAGAGAATGAAAAGGTTACAATATCTGATGAACTGATAGAGATAAATTTGGGAGAAGAATCACATCCCTGAATTATTTTTGTTAATTAGCAGGATATTTCTTAATGAAGAAATAGAATAGCTAGTTACCCTCTTGCAAGAGTTCAAAGGCTGTTTCACTTGGGACCACATTGAGATGCTGGGATTAAGTAGGTCATTAGTGGAGCATTGGTTATTAATTAAAGAAGGATTTAAACCTTACATGCAATCAAAAAAGAGAACGTCAGCAGAGATTATCTTAAAAGTCAAAGAAGAAGTTGAGAGGTTGTTTAAAGTAGGATTCATAAGAACAGCAAGGTTTGTACAATGGTTGTCAAATGTTATTTCTGTTGTTAAAAAGAATGGTAAGCTATGAGTTTGTGTTGATTTTCAAGACCTGAATAAAGCTACCCCCAAAGATGAGTACCCAATGTCAATTGCAAATGTATTTATTGATTCAGCTAGACTGCAGAAGGTGTTATCTTTTATGGATGGACATTCAAGATATAACTAGATTTTTATAGCCAAAGAAGATGTGCATAAAAAGCTTTTCAATGTCTAGGGCCGATTGGTATATTCAAATGGGTAGTGATGCCCTTCAGTCTAAAAAATTACTGGAGCAACATATCAAAGATCTATGAATACCATATTGCATGACATCATTGATAGATTTATAAAAGTATATATAGATGATATAGTGATTAAAGCTCAAGATTTTCAAGAGCATTTGGATTTTCTGAGAAAAATATTTTGGAGAATGAGAATGCATCAATTGAAGATGAATCCTCAGAAGTGCATGTTTAGAGTGTTAGCTGATCATTTTCTAGGTTTTTTGGTTCATCAGAATGGAATTGAGATCGACAAAAATAAAACACAGGCCATTATTGTGGTAAAGCCTCTTGAGAACAAGTAGCAATTATAAAGATTTCTTAGACACATGAATTTGCTTAGAAGATTTATTTTCAATTGTGCAAGAAAGATTCGGTCTTTTTCATCGTTATTGAAGTTGAAAGCACAAGAAGAGTTTCTTTGGACGGAAGAGCATCAACAAGCATTTGATTACTTAAAGCAATATTTGGTACAATCGCTAGTATTAGTGCCACCATGATAAGGACAACCATTGAAGCTATATCTTGCAGCAGTAGAAGATTTTATCAGAAGTCTATTGGCCCAAGATAGTGAGAAAGGCATTAAGCAGGCAGTGTATTATTTGAGCCGAGCATTGACTGAAGTTGAACAGCGATATACACCAATTGAAAATTATATTTGGCTCTTTATTATTCATATACTAAATTGAGATATTATACATTACCTATTCTTATGTATGTTATTTGTGTTACATACGTGATTAAGTACATGTTGACAAGGCCAATTCTACATGGTAGAATCGAGAAATAGATGCTAATATTGTTGGAGTATACATTACAATATATTTCCTAAAAATCGATCAAGGGACACATGTTGGTTGACCTTTTAGCCGATCACCCTTGTGAGCCGATTGAGTTTGAAAATATGGGTGATAATTCGATTGATTATGTAGGTTTTAAACCTTGCGTAATGATGTTCAATGGATCAAGAACGGATGAGGCAATTGGTGCTGGAGTTTTGTTAATATCTCCAATGGGGGTTCAAACTCAGTTGTCATTCCAACTGACATTTCAATGCTCCAATAATCAAGTCGAACATGAGGCTTTAATAATCGATCTTAAGATTTTACTTTAGATGTAGGTAACCACAATCAAGGTTATCGAAGATTCTCAAATAGTATTGAAATAGATTAGCAGAGAGTATCAATGCCATAGTGAAATATTGATTAGGTATTATGTGAGGACTATGGAATTAATACAATAGTTTGTAGAAGTAATCTTACAATTTGTTCCAAGAGCAAAAAATCACTAGGCCAATGAATTAGCACAAGCCACATCAAGGTTGAAAATATCAGAAGGGTTATTTGAAAGAATAATCAAGATAGAAAGAAGAATTTTATCATCGATAGTTGATGACCGAAGGAATTATAATGTTGATCTCAATAAAATTCAGATTGCTCAAGATAATTGGAGAGCCTCTATTATGCAATATCCTAAAAATCCATTAGGTAAGATAGATAGAAAAATTAGATTAAAATCCTTAAGTTATGTCCTAATTGAAGATGAATTGTATAAAAGGAGACCAGATGGTTTACTTTTGAGATGTATTGGAGAAGAAAAATCTCTATTGATAATGAGAGAAGTATATAAAGGGATATATATGTTAGAATTTGATGTCTTGATATTCAATCTATATTGAGCCTATAGTGAGATCCAGAATGACGAACGGAGTCCAATGAGCCTAAGATCAGTCCGAATGGAGTCCAATGAGCCCAAGATCAGTCCAAACGGAGTCTGGATGAAGAAGTTACGCTCGAAGAAAGTCTGTATGGAGATCAGAGTGGCGGAGGCCAGCAGCGGTGCGATCAGGCCCGATGGATGTGCGGGCTGGGCCGACCGCGAGTGTGCGACCCAGCACAGACGTGTGTGGGTGTGCACGGGCAGGCCCAGTGCGGGCATGCATGCGAAGTCTGCAGCTTTTCAAGCAGTCTATCATGGACCGTCGGTCCACATGAGGAGGCATGGACTGCTACCTAGTTTTCCACACATTTTGTACAGTCTACCATGGATCGAGACCATTTTCAATCTATTTCTCACGGTCCATAATGGGTTTTGTGAATCGGAGCACGATCGAGTGATCTATGGGAGGAGCATAGATCGAGAACCCATTTCCCACATGGTTCTCGTAGTCCATCACGAATCGAGACCATTTTTGGGTTGTTTCACCTACGAGATTGTGCGATATGATGGTCCAAATCATAAGCAATCTTGATTTGATGGTCTGGGATGCTGTTTTGATGCGATCAAAAATTTTGATTCGATTAGGGCTCGGATTTCGATCTTTAAAAAGCCTGTCGCAAAATAGAGAGCAATGGTGGCCTTGCGGTGTGTTCAGTCAAAGACCCAGAGCAGTAGTAGATCGAAAAGGAGCTGATAGAGAGCAGAGACAGGGGTGCTTCAGGCAAACTATCAGATAGCAGATAGCAGTCACTTCAAGGATTTTGGGGGGTCTTCCTAGAGATAGAGCTTTTATGAGGGAGAGCTATTTGTGAGGGAGAGATTGGGTATACGACGATTAAGGGTGTGATCTCCTCTTATAATTTTTTTTTCTCATAGTGAAGCTTGCATGCCCCGTGGAGGTGAGCTTTTTGGTTGATCTATGTATTTGATTGTGTTTCTATTTTATTTTTTCTTTCTTTCTGCTGTAATGAGTGGTATCGAAAAGATTCTATAGAGATGGTATCCTGGCCAGACATCCCCAACAATATGAAACTCATCAGGCTGGACCAAAGATGCATTGGTTGATTATTTGGCATGATTAGTTTTGGCTAAAGATGCAAGAGGATTGTATTCGATATGCTAAGGATTGTCAAGCATATCAAAGACATGGTCTAATTCAAAAAATTCCTATAACAGAGATGCATTATGTGATTAAATCTTGGCCATTTAGAGGATGGGCAATAGACTTAATTGGTCAGATTTATCCACCTTCATCAAAGGGCCATGAATTTATCATAGTAGCAATAGACTACTTTACAAAGTGGATTAAAGCAGTTCCTATGATGTCAATGAATCAAACATCTATTATTGATTTCATTAGACATTATATTATGCATAGATTTAGCCTTCTAGAAACTATAATGGCAGACCAAGGATCCATTTTTATAGGTCAGGATGTCAAGAATTTCGCAATATAATTTGGATTTAAAATAATTCATATGACTCTATATTATGTACAAGAAAATGGGCAGGCCAAAGCAATGAATAAAATTTTGGTCAACAATATAAAAAAGTTTGTCGATGAAAGACCGAGAGTATGGCATGAAGTCTTATTAGAAGTACTTTGGGGATATAGAATCTTGAGAAGAACATCCATGGGAATAACACCATATGCTGGTACAATCGATTATAATGCTGTTCTATCAGTGGAAATGACTGTGAAGTCTTGATGAGTTTTACATCAAAATTTATTGATCGAAGAAGGCTATTCGCAAGCCATGATGGCTGAATTAGTAACCCTAGATGATAGAAGAATGGATGCTTTAGAATGCATAAGAGCGCAAAAAAGAAAAGTGGCCTAAATTTATGATAAAAGAATTCGATCAAAATCTTTCAAGAAAGAAGCATTAGTATGAAAACTATTCTACCTATAGGATAGAAAAAAACAAAATTGGGCAAATGGTCACCAAATTGGGAGGGACCTTTTGTGATACACCACACACAACAAGGTGGAGTGTATCAGTTAAAGAATGTAGATGGAGTTATCATGACCAGATGATCAACAGAAGATACCTAAAGAAATATTATCCAACAATATGGAAAGTTCACAAGGATAGAAATCCACAAGATTAGTCTGGCTACACAAGCCGACAAAATGAACACATTGGAAAGAAAAATTGGCTAACAGGGCCGATAGATATTACTTCTAATTGTTCTTACAGTAGATATGAAAATTAAGATAAAAAGTAGAGTTCATAGTTTCTTAAAAGCTAATTGAAGAAAAGACTATTGGAGTCCTAAAGGTTTCATCTCATTGGCCTATTGTTGCAACTCCGAAAGACGCACAGAGAGTTGAGTGAGCTATTGTTCCATGTCTTTCAAATGTTTAGTGATGGTCCATGAAGATCATTGTGATTGACACATTGCTTTTCTGGGGCAGAAATTTTGGCTTTAATCTAAATCACTTTGTTCTCCATATCAATTAGTGTCCTTTCCTTTTCTAGTATTGATCTGACTAGCTTGCATAATCATCTATAATAGGTTGAAGCTCTTGCTGAAGTTGGTTCTTATCTTCTTCTAAATTAGCCTTTTCAGTCAATACTGTATCCACTTCATTAGCAAGAGATTGAAGGGATCGGGTGGATTCCAAAAGCTTAGAAAAACTTGCCTTCAAATTGGATAGATCTGAGAAAGCTGATGATGGGCAGTTCTTCAATAATACATCCAGAGCTTCTTCGACATCTGACAGCATGGAAGAAGATACTAAGTCATCTAAGGATCAATTGAAAAGTTTGATCAGACTAAGATGAGCCTAGATGACTTCAATCGACATTTTATTTTGAGGTTAACTAGAAGAGGTTGAGGCAGTCAAAGAAGCTGCCAATTTGACCTTCAGGGCATGGTGACTACAAAACTGCCCTATAAGAAAATAATACATTAAGCAACAAAGAAAAGCATACTATGTGCAAGATAAACTTACAGATTGTGTGACTGGAGCTGTGGATTTTGTGGGAAGAGGCATTGAGTACAAGTTCAAAGTCAAGATACTTGCAATGATGCC
The DNA here is from genome assembly GCF_000442705.2 of Elaeis guineensis. Taxonomy (NCBI): domain Eukaryota; kingdom Viridiplantae; phylum Streptophyta; class Magnoliopsida; order Arecales; family Arecaceae; genus Elaeis; species Elaeis guineensis. Next base: position 90,974,654 of record NC_026004.2, on the reverse strand, counting down.
ATCAGCTACAGGAGAAATATTTGAAAGCAATAATGGGGTGGTTGAGGCAGTACTATGAGAAGGAGACTGTTGACTTGCTTTGTCTTTTGTGTCTAAATCAATTTGAATAGAAGATGGATCTTTGACTTCCTTTATCTAAGATGAAGACTAATGGCCAAACTAGGGGGAGGACGATGAGCCAATGACTTATGCCTTTTTGGCTTAGGCAGAGCTAAGGCTGGTTCAGCTTTGGACTTGGTCTCAAGTTCTTTGATATTGAGAGCTTTTGAGAAACCTAAGAAAAGAAATCAAGTTAGTGAAGGATGATGCAAATAAAGTATGAAAATTCTAGTCTTACCCTTATAAGAGGGATCAATTACTATTCTTTTTTGGTATGTCAGCCACTCAATATCTGAATAGTATATATTAGACCAGACAACTTTTCCATCCTTAGTAGATTCAACAGGTGTGATAAGATCGGCTAGTCCAAATTTGGTTGAAGGTTTGGGAGGCCGATGCTTATCCAACCACCCATAGAATTATCTATAATAAGAGGATCAATTTAGGCACCTATCTAGGATATCTCTAAGTATATTACCAGACCTAAGCTGAAATTTATTTTTATAATCCTCTAATATTCGATCTTCAGCCTCTTTCCTATGTATCATATTGGTGTGACCTTTTCATCCGACATACTTAACTCCATAAAATTTTTCATATTTTTTGATGGATTTGCAAAGCTCTACAAGAATATCTTTGTTCGAAGGGAATACTGATGAAGCTCCACTTGCATCCTACATAGAAAGTTGAATCTCAACCGGTAGGGAAGCTCTACCTTGAGTAATCCGAGTAAAGACATCTAGAATTTGTTCTCATCGGATGATCTTCAGATGAATTGCCCACATGATAAGAAGTCTTCAGTGGTAGCCAGCTTGGGGTCAAAAGGATGGAACTCAAAGGCAACATAAGATTGGTTATAAATGTAATTAACTAATTTCATAGTGGTAGGATCACTAATAGAGATTTGTTCAAATAAATCGATGTTCAAAGAAAATAAGAAAGGGCATGGTATAGTTTGAGCCAGACTAAATTGGCAAGCTACTAGACTGGGAGAATACTACTTAACCAAACATCTATTATTCCCAGTTAATTCAATGATCGAGCCAACATGCAAGTCTCTAGGAAGAAGGAAGGATTGCAAGAGTAAGCTAGTAGATTTTACTTTGTCCTTAGAAGCTATAGATGAAGGCAAGAGAAGCTATGGAAGGCAAGGAACACATGAGAAAGGAAGAAAGAAAGAATCTTTATGCTGTGAGGGTCTCTCATAAAATTTATGGAAGTATTCAGAGAAGGATAAAAAAGGACCTCCTAAGTGCACTAATTCAAGACCGATGGGCATGGAAGATAGAGAAACGATCCAAGGCCAAAATTTAGAAAAATAAGCATATAGCCAAATTTGAAGTAACCAAAGTGGGCCACCACAACTAGTGGAGCCCGAAGAGAATTCTTGTAGTCCTCTGAATAGAGAACCTAAACAAAGTGGTGAAAGACAAATTGGGTAATTTTTGACCAAGGCTGTTGCAAGTTTTAAGAGAGCTTTTACAACTTTAATAGATTTACAACAAAACAAAATCTTACGAATCCAAACAAGGTAAAAGGCTACTAACTCTTGATGTGTTAAAGGATCATTTTGGCTACTATGAAAGTCAATATAAGAAGAATAATTAGCTATCTTACCTAAATACAAGCCGAAACAATCGTCTGAGATGAAGATATCGGATATGGCCGAGAAACTTTCGTCTGTCGGCCGAAGATCAAATAGAAATCCTAAATCAAGAAGAGTAGGGGTGGACATTCCATGGTTAAAGTGAAAAGTATTCATAGAAGATGACCAAAAGCATAAAGCAGCCAGTAGTGGAGGCAATTTTATGTCATTTGGAAGGTGGAGAATTCTATGAGATTTGAAAAACTATTTCATTCCCAATATGTACCTTTTGAAGAAGAAACATGATGAACCTAGTAGTCCCAAGAGGAAGAAAAGATAGGCCATGATCTATGGGGATTAGTATCCTCCCAAATAGTAGTTTTGAAGAAAGATTGTTGATAAAGAAAGGCCTCCTTGTGATGGATTAGAAAGATGGAGGAAAAAGATGAAGAGATGGAAGATTAGAAGATGGGACCCAAGAGAGTAAAAGGAGAAGATTCATGTATCAGTACCTTAGGATTAACAGAGACGAGAACTCTAAAGACCTCGAGTTTCTTTTTATGCTTCTTATAATGCTCGGTCAAAGAGAGAGATGAAGATACTAGAAGAAGAGCTTGAATGGAGATTCAAGGGTTTGTGAAGAATGAAGACAAAGTTTATTGAAATTTAGCGATCCACTGAAATGTCAGCTTAATAGAACAGGCATAGAAAAATGAACACATGGGATTTTGTTAAGTATTTTGAAAATGGGGAATTCATATTTGGGATTCAAATTTTGAAGGGGCATTCATTAACTAAGGTTGAGAGAGGTAGATGGGGGAAGTTAAAATTGTAGGTACATTTTATAATTTTCTGACTGTCAAACTATAAGATGTGGAGAGCATTGTTTGTACCAAAAAATCACATCTAAAATAATTTGGTTTTAATAAGCTGGTGAGCAAATTATTGGGTTAATTTGATAAGGAGACAGAGAGCATGTAGGCCTCCCAAAGAGAGAGAAAGGGAGAAAAGAATGATGGAAACCATTTTAAAGATGGAAATGACTATGAAGAAATGTGTTAGTAGGCATAACTGTATTCTAGCTCTATTAAAATAGGTGTAACGACAAGAAAAGGCATGAAAAAAATATTTTTACTTATATCCTTTATCATCTTTGTCTTGAATTTTTTGGATTTAGTAGAAATAGGTGGTAATTCTGCATGCCCAAAGTCCTTGAAGGTTCAAGGCACCTCGAAACTCAAGCTCTTCTTTGAATTTTTGATCTTTGGCTGGTGGCATGCAGCGTATTCTCTTTTTGTTGTTGCCAGTGATTGCTCTTCTTAGGCTTCGATTAAGAACAAAAAAAGAAAGATAGTTAGGATAGGTAGTCCACCCACTAACTAAGTTGTTTGTCGTGGGTGTTTGTTACATGATGTGGCCACATTCTGGGAGTTTATTGGGAGATTCCAACTAATTAGTCACATGATGTAACTAGTCGGTGGATTGAGGTCGGCCCATTATTGAGGTGCCATCCTAATCAGATCTGCAACAAGATGGGTCATGGGACCTTATCATTTGTGGTCGGCGAGATCCCAACCTGGAGATCGAAGGGAGTCCGTATTAGTGTTGGTTACAAAACTTCATTTTTATTATCAGTGAGGTATCGACCTGAAGGTCGGTGGTATGCCGAGCTAAGAGTTGGATGAAAGCCGATGAGATTGTTTCATCTTGACACTCCATGATAGATTTGATGGTGCTCATCATCAAGGTCTACATTAGTGTTTTTGCCAACCTGAGTTTTTTAAGGATAAGTTTTGAGGACATCGACTGAGGTGGTATAACTCCATAACACTTGCCCCATACTTTCGAGTCCAAAGTGATCGCTTCGGACGAAGGAAGTAGTCTTTAGAAAAAATCCTTAGAGCTTGTCCGAGTTGGCAAATCCGGATTGTTTGGTCTCTAGGTGGATCATTGCGTCGCTTCATAAAATTCAAATTTTGATTTGATAAATCACTTTGCAAATCGCACTTTAACTATTTTGAAAAGATTCGATGCTTCATGAATCCTGAAGCATTTAAGAGGGATGGATGGCTCGAGGCAGATTATTATATCAACCTCGAAAGATGCTTTCTAGCAGTTACAGATCTGCCAACCATATGGTGCCACTTGTCGAATGTTGATTGACCTAGCAATGTTTTACATGGATTTGTCAGCATGGTCAAACCAAAATAGCAATGCGTCGAAAAGTCATGAGGTCGAATGGTTTCGATCGAGGGCACATGGCAAAGATCTAGGGTGTCGGAGGTTCGATTAGGGCCATTGGAGCATTGTTTAATTAGGTTTGGCCCCTACTAATCTTATTTTTCTGGCTGTTAGTTGCTTTCTATGCTTCAATTCCACTGCCATGTGTTCCATCCCCTTCTCCAACTCCGACGAGTATTCTAGTTCTCTGAGGAGCTTATCCCATCCAAAGTCTTACTATTTTCGATTGGTTTTCTTGTCCTTTCCCTTGTGTCAGTTGTCTTCCTTCCTTCCCCTTTCCAATCTTTTTCTTGCAATGTATCCGATAGGGAGGATCGGGATGGAAGTCAAGGTGATCAGAATTCTCGACCACCTTTTCCTCGGTTCGGATCTGAGGTGGATCCTCGGAGAACTACTATTAGTACTTCTACATCTAGGCATTGAAATTCTTTCGGGCCTAGGGGAGAGAAGTCATCTATTATTAAGGCTGATCTTGAAGAGCTTTGGTTTAAGTATTCCATTCCTTTCGATTTTCAGCTCGAAGTCTCAGGTCAGGAAGGTCATGTTTCTCTGACTTCAAAAGGTCGAGTCGCTCTTTACAAGGAAACTCTTTGAGGAGGTCTTCAATTGCCCTTCCACTTTTTGGCTTCCAATCTCTTTGATTATTAAAATTTTTTTCGATCCAGATCACCCTGAACTCCATTCGGATCTCTATCTTTATTATCCTTTGTAGCTAGGTTGGTGCCCGTCTGAGGACTTCTTTCTTCAGGGCAGTGTTCATTCTGAAGAGGCACCCTTATGATAAAGGGTGGTGGTATTTTAGTTCTCATCATGGGTGCAGGTTCATTGAGGACCTTCTTCTATTAATGATTAGAAGGGTAGATTTTTTTTCATTTCTTCTGATCTTTCCTGAGGTTTCAATTGGATTTGGGGTGACCCCAAGCTTTCTCTAAACAAGGATAAATTGATCATCCCTAGAGATGAGGATGATTTTCATAAGTTACTTGATGTAGAGGTGCCGAAGTTAAGCGATCTCATGGCTGAGCAGATATTCTATAATGTTGGCCTCAGTCTAGCTCTTCTTTTGGATATGTTTGAGTCTATTTTGTCTTGTTGGTCATCTGGTCCTCATTAGTTGATTTAACATTAACTTGATGCCTTTGGTTTTTATAGCAATGAGGCCTACACCCACAGCGATCAAGCTTTTCTTTAAGAAAAAGAGGCCAAGCTTCACCTCAGAGGGAGGCACTTCAAAGAGGACAAAGCTAACGACTTTTTTAACTCTAGTTCCACTTGCCATCTTTGGATTGATTGGGACTTCCAGCTCGGATGACATACAGAGGGTTGTCATTATGCTACCTCTGAGGGTAGCTCTCCTAGCCACCATGAAACTGATTCAGGTGGTGTCCTCTCTTCCCCCTCAATCTTCATTGACGGCCTAGTCAAAGTCTTTTTTGGTTTCCCTTATAGCTTCGACTTCTATGGCTCAGTAGAAGGTGGGGCCTTCTTTATTGGTTTTTGAGGAGGAGTTTGTCACGATGACAAGGAGGTTTCAGAGGGATGATTTAGCGGACCATAATATTGGGAATAGTGTCCCAAAGCCAATCATCAGCCTGTTGACAGTTGTGCACTTTTTTGTATTAGTATATGAATTATAAATAAATAAAAATTATTTTGATATTTTTCATCACAAATTGTTTCATCTTCTAATGAACTCCTATGTTGTGGTGAAGTCCTTAGGACTATTTAGACTCGACAAAGGAGGATTTATCGTTTAGTCCTTAAACCTGTTCGTGACCAAATGATACGTTGTTACCAAGGACAACAACGTTTATCAAGCATAGGTCATTGTGTGCCATATGGGTTGGTTATCCTCTTAACCAAGGAGTGTGGAGACACTGATATGGTATACAGGTGAGATGTAAGGATACATCTGCACTGAACGTGACTGACTCCGGAGCTTTTTCTGCTGTCAAGATTTGCTCCGATCGGATATGGGTATAACTGTCCCTCCGACCTGAGATTGCCATAGTGACTTGCAAGTAACTCATTGTACTTAGGCACTGGACTACCTGAATTTCTAATTCAGTGACGAAAGGCTGCTGGGTGTAGTCAAGTCTTGACTTGTCGGTGCGTGTGTCAAGATGGGATTGACCACTCCAGTTCAGAAGCTGTGTACAGTCGTGTTTCAATTTAGCAAAACCTTGACCAGGGTAGTCCTAGTGAGAAGTCACAAGACTATTTGAGTTGAGCATGATTCGGATGATCTGATCAGGGTTGACAGTTTAACCCTGAGTCGTCCTATACACAGGGGTCAAAAGGGATGAATTATACAGTAACCATATTCGCGTAGGTTCTGAATGTTGTGATTGTGACTATTCGACCTATCCGGATGTCGGGTACCATTGCTAGATGGTCACTTTGATTAGTATAAAAATTGATTTCTGTGCTACCGGCTTAAGTTTGAACCTGCGGGGTCACACACATTAGAGGTTCCTATCTGATCTGATGGCTGGTGAAGAGTCCCACTGGACTGGGACTCTTCGACCAAGAGTCCTAATACTTGAAGACTCTGAGTCCTACATATCTGAGACTCTGTGATTGAGAATCAAGATTCTCTGATCATGAGCTTCACACATTTTGGATACCGGGGTCAAGAGTCCCACTGGTTTGGGACTCTTCGATCAAGGTTTCATATCGATGGACTTTGATGTCCGATTGCCCATCAGATTTAGACTCAATATTTATGAGAGATTTAATTAATGATTTGATCACTAATTAACTCAATTTGATTGAGTAATTATTTTTGAATCAAGTCCAATTGAATTGGATTCAGTTGGGTTTGACCCGATTAGGTTAAGAATTGACCTAATCGCCGAGGTGGTTTGGTCCCTGATCTGATCAGGAGTTGGGCTTAGTCAATTCCTGATTTAATTAGAATTTTATTGAGCCTAATTGTGTTGGATTTAACTTAGTCTAATTGTGTCTAACCTATTTTGATAAGGTTGGTTCAATTAGGTTTGAAACCACCTTGACTTTTCTCCCTGTGCCACCTCACTTCACCTGCGCCTATTTGAATTCACGAGAAATGAGTTCTCATAAATTTTCTCCCACACAGAAGCCTTCCCATGCCCCTACTCTGTGCGCAATCTGAGTGGATAAAGATGGTTGGTTGGCCATTCAAATTCAAATAAAGTTTGAATTTGAATGGGCAACTAATCCATGCGCCACCTTATCCTTTTATGCGCCCCATTCTTTACACGAGAAAAAGTTTCTCGTGTAGACTCTCCACGCACAAAGAAGCCCATGCCCCTCCCTTCTCATGCCAAGAGTGGATAAGGATAGGTTGGTTGGCATTTGAATTCATATTCAATTTGAATTCTAATGAGCAACTACCTAGCTTTATCCTCTCATGTGGTGAAAATGCTGAAAAGATGCATCTTGCACTATTTTTAAAAAGATGAGAAGATGGGGCATGCATAACATCTTATCTGAGAAAGAAAGTATGGCGTGAGAAGGCCTTATGCAGGATTTTCTGTGAGTACCCTAGGGTTTCTGTCTAGGGTTCGAGAAGTGAAAAAGTGAGCTACGAGTGTCGTGAGCCCATCAAATTTTAGGAAGAGCTTCATCAACCTCTCAAGTATCTCTGTTGATGATCCAGAGCATCCAAGAAGTCGACAAACATCGATCAAAGGAGTTCGATCAGCATCAGCCGTCAAAAGGGTTCTGCGACGAACTAGCATTCGTGAGGAGCCGATCAGACCGAAAGCTTCGTGTGGATGATCCGCAAAGACCAGACATACTGTGTGGCTATATTGTGATGATCAGACCATCCCGACGGTGATCAAACTGCAGCGATCGACTACCTGCACGAAGGTAATGTGTTATGAACACATAATAGTAAAATATTTACTGTAGAAGTTTAAATTTTAAATTTAAATACATGCTATATATATCATATTTAGATCTTTGTATAAGATTAATATATGTTAATTAATTAGATTAATTAATAATTTTTACTATAAAATTATAATTTTAAAAATTTTTAAAATTATCATTTTACCCCTGCACTGAAAATTCACTTCAAATGGTATCAGAGCAGGTTCTAAAATATGATATACATTTGCATGCATAGATTAAGTAGTAATCTAAAATTTAAAATTTAAATTTAAAATTTAAAATTTAAAATTTAAAATTTAAAATTTAAAATTTAAAATTCAAAATTTGAATTTTGAATTTTGAAATTTGAAATTTGAAATTTGAAATTCAAAATTCAAAAATTTAAAATTTGAAATTTGAAATTTGAAACTTGTTTAAAATTTCAAATTTAAAATTCAAAATTCAAAATTCAAAATTCAAAATTTAAAATTCAAAAATTTAAAATTTAAAATTTGAAATTTAAAATTTTAAAATTTTAAATTTTAAATTTGTTTAAAATTTAAAATTTAAATTTTGAAAGTAGTATATTTAGATATACTTGATCCAAGTAGCAAGTAGTCTAATTGGTTTGGTTGCCATGGTCGTCCGATCATAGGAGAAAAGTAAGGTTTAAAGGTCCTCTCCTCCCATTCGATGGGGTTCTCCTATGGCGGTAGGGGTGCTGATGCGATTATATCCCATGCAGATGAAGCAGCGAAAAGACTTAATTGTAAAGGTTCAATTGTAAAATTTATCATGAATGTGTTAGATTAGATCTAAAAAAATATTCATGATTTATTTTGATTGAGTTATTTTCTGTTATGTAATTAGCAATAGGATTGCTGTTTATGAAATGTGCTAATCCATTTGTGAAATGAGTCAACACATTCGGTGAACAAAAAATAAAATCTTTCAAATTTAAAAATTATTTTCAAAATGCCAAACCCTGACTCATCAGCCCAAATACTTAATTAAAAGAATCAAGTGTTGTCTAGTTGGTCTAGAATTGTGAATTAAGATCTAAAATAATTGTATAAACTTGTGGGTCAATGGGTTAGATGGATTAGGTCCATAATTGGGTTAGACCTAAGGCTAGCTTAAAGAAATGGACTAAATTAGAGTAATTGGTCAAATCTAATCAAATGTTGAATTAGATTAGATCAAGGACACTCTAGATTCAACTCCAATAGTTGTAGTTGAATGGGTCCATGTCTTTAACTAGACTAAGATGGACTTAATTTATGGCTACGCGGTGGAACCCTATTTACTAAATTGATCAAATTAAAACTAATGAACTGGTTCATGTCTAAGGTAAGTTCGACAGTCTGACCAGTGATTTTTAAGTGGAAGCTACTCGTATTGATTCGATCTCTGATGAGTTAATGGCATATCCTCACCACTGATCTCACTTACCTGGCCAACCTGGTGAGTTAGGTTTTGATTAGATCACTTGGTGATTAGGACTCGCCCATGTCATTAGGTAAATCAATGTGACTGATTTAGGTACTCCTAATATCGGCTTTAATTAAATCTTTTTTAATCTGACTTGGTGAAGTCAGTGGGAGGATTGAAATTGACTGATTAATTTCTTCTCTTCTATCCTTTAATAAAATCCTCAAAAATTATTAGGTCCCTAAAAATGATTAAGTTATAGTGATAACTAAGTCATAGCCTCCCATTAAGTGAGTGATAATGAGTCCATTAGTTTAATAATCACTGGAGGCCCAAAGGCCTGGTGCTTATTGACTAATGAAATTATCATTCATAATATGATAATTTGGTTGAGTCTTTTTGATGGTGGTCAGGTTGGCCAGCCAAAGTCGGGCCTGATCATTTATTGATTCAATTCATCAAATCAAATCATGTTAATGGTTGGACCTAACCAGATCTTTTCAGTGGAGGCCAAAGCCTACTGATTAGGTTCTGGGGCAAAATTAATTACTAGAAGTTGTTTAGAGAAACAACTGGTTATGAACCTACCCATAGATGCATATGAGTTGACCAACCAAAGTTGGGTTCGTGTGTAGTCTATGTGGATTCTAGTACCCACTAAAGAATTAAAGTAAATCATCGAATTGGAGGTTGAAGCTACCAGTTCATAAAAATACTGGGAGAAACTTTAGACTAAAGTCCAAGTCTTTAGTATTAATAATTTATATACTAATAAAGGTCTGATTTTTCTTTATGCAGCTATGGCCACTACCCTGTCGCTCCGGTCATTATTAGATAATGACAAGCTCATGGGACCTAATTTTGATAGCTGGTATCAAAAATTGAAAATCATCCTTGAGCATGAACGGATCCTTTATGTAGTAATGGATCCGACACTTGAGGAGCCAGCCCCGAATGCTAGAGGGACGGTTCGAGACACTTATCAGAAGTGGCTCAACAATCGCACCACCATTCGGTGCATAATGCTGGTGGTAATGAATGATGAGTTCAGCCGCAGGTTCGAGAATGCCCAACTGTAGGAGATGCTTCAAATATTGAACGACTCTTTTAGCAAGCCTGACGACGTTGAAAGGTACAAAACTAGTTGTGCCATTTTCAATGCTCAGATGAGGGATGGAGCCTCAGTCACTGATCATGTACTGTACATGATCGAAATGATTGAGTGCCTAAGTAAACTGAGTTTTCCCTTGCATGAGCAGTTCGGTAAGGATGCGATCCTTAATTCTTTGCCCAAATCCTTCTTTCCCTTCCTTACTCATTTTCGGATGATAAAATCTGCAGTGAACTACCACGGCTTGTTGGGGTTGCTGCAGAACTTTGAGAAGGACCACCAGCTCCATAAGGAGTTGGTGAATATTGTGGGAGGGTCTTCTTCTGATCATCGACCCTTTAAGAAAGGGAAGAAGAACAAGAAAAAGAAGAATAAGAAGGTGCAGCCGCATACAGGGACGTCTGCACAGGGTCAGATCAAGAAGCGCAAGCTTGACCAGAGCCAAGTGGAGTGCTTCTTTTGCAAGAAGCAGAGGCACTGGAAGAGGAACTATTTTCTATACATTGCCTCCCTGGATCCGAACAGGCTGAAGAAGAAGCAAGGTAATTATATGATAACACCTTGCAACTTTTCTATTTGTGATACTACTGCCTGGGTATTGGATACCGGAAGCCCTTATCATATCTGTAATTCGATGCAGGGTCTGCAGGTCAGTAGGAGATTTGATGAAGGCGAGAGGTTCCTGAACGTTGGAGATGGAAGCAAAGTTTCAGTTCTAGCTTTAAGAATTATGAACCTTGTAATCAACTCTCGTAATGTAATTCTGAGTGAATATCACTATTGTCCAAGTTTTTTATTAAATATTATTTTTGTAGGCCTATTGGCCATGTATAGTTATGAAATTTTAATAAAAAAAAATATTTATAATATCATTTTGAATGGTGTTACAATATTTGTTGGATAACTAAATAATGAAATTTACTTACTATCACAGTCTGTTAATATGGTTCAAACCTCTGGTAAATACCCTAGAATGGAAAATATGTCAGAAGTCTACCTTTGGCACTGTAGGCTAGGTCATATCAATAAGAATAGGATAAACAGGTTGGCTCAAGAAGGAATTCTTGAAGTTGGTGATTGTGAATCACTTCCAACCTGTGAGTCCTGTCTTCTTGGGAAGATGACCAAGTCACCTTTTACTGGAAAAGGTGAGCGAGCTAGTGAACTCTTGGGTCTGATACATTCTGATGTATGTGGACCCATGAGCTCAAGTGCAAGAGGTGGATATTTCTACTTCATAACCTTCACAGACGACCTATCCAGGTATGGGTATGTCTACTTAATGAAGCATAAGTCGGAGTTGTTTGAAATGTTCAAACTACTCTGAAATGAGGTAGAAAAATAAACTGAAAAGTGTATTAAAACCCTTCAATCTGATCGAGGAGGTGAATATCTTTTCAATAAGTTTCTGACATATCTTGGGGAGAATGGGATTCTCTCTCAGTGGACTCCTCCTGGAACACCACAGCATAATGGTGTGTCTGAAAGGAGGAATCGGACCTTGTTGGACATGGTTCGATCCATGATGGGATTTGCTGGTCTGCCGATCTCCCTCTGGGGATATACACTCGAATCGGCTTGTTATCTTCTAAATAGGATTTCGAGTAAGTCTGTAACCAAAATGCCATATGAGATATGGATAGGACGTAAGCTAGTACTCTCACACCTTAAGGTTTGAGGGTGTCCGGCTTATGTTAAACGTTTAATTACGGACAAGCTTGGACCTAGGTCTGACAAGTGTTATTTCATAGGGTACCCAAAAGAGACCAAAGAGTATTATTTCTACCTAGCTGATGAGCAAAAGGTATTTGTTAGCCTTAAGACAATCTTTTTGAAAAAGGAGTTCCTTGGTGAAGGGATTTTTGCCTCTAAGGTCGAACTTGAGGAAGTTCGACAGGTGGAAAAATCGATACAAGTTGTTGAACCGAAACCGAATTTGGTTAGATCAGATTCGAAGCCCATTGTTCCTATACCCTTAAGGTGGTCTGGTAGAGTACCACGTCAACAGGACAGATACTATGGTTTCTTGGTTCGGAACAGCGATCCTGTCGAACTTGATAAAAATGATGAGGATCCGATCACCTACATAGATGCAATGCAGAGATCTGACTCTAAGAAATGGCTAGAGACCATGAAATCCGAAATGAAGTTCATGAAGGTCAACAATATATGGACATTGGTTGACCCACCTAAAGGAGTAAAATCCATAGGGTGTAAGTGGGTCTTCAAGAGGAAGAGGGGCGCAGACGGAAAGGTGGAAATCTATAAAGCCTGTTTGGTTGCCAAGGGATATCGTCAACGTTATGGTATAGACTATGATGAGATGTTTTCTCCTGTAGCAATGCTCAAATCCATTCGGATTATATTTGCGATAGCTGCCCATCTGGACTATGAAATCTGGCAGATGGATGTGAAGATAGCTTTCCTAAATGGAGAGCTGGACGAAGAGGTGTATATGATACAACCTGAAGGGTTCACATCCACAGATGAGTCTAAGGTGTGCAGGCTACAGAGGTCCATTTATGGACTTAAGCAGGCATCCCGGAGTTGGAACATACATTTTGATAAGATGATCAAAACGTATGACTTCATTAAGAACGGAGAAGAGCCCTACATTTATAAGTGGGCTAATGGTCCAGTAGTGATATTTCTTGTATTGTATGTGGATGACATTCTCTTAATCGAGAATGATGTCCCTGCATTACAGGGAATAAAGATTTGGCTGTCGTCACAGTTCTCCATGAAGGATCTGGGAGAAGCTTCGTACATCCTAGGGATGAGGATTTATAGGGATAGATCTAAAAGGTTGCTTGGCTTATCCCAGTCCACGTACATTGATACTATGCTGAAGAGGTTCAGCATGGAGAATTCCAAGAAAGGCTATCTACCAATAGGCCATGAAATTTCTCTCTCGAAGAGGGATTGTCCGACAACACCTCAAGAGAGAGAGCGTATGGGTAGAATTTCATATGCTTCGGCAGTGGGATCTATCATGTACGTCATGACATGTACACGACTAGATGTGGCATACTCACTAGGGGTAGTGAGTAGATACCAATCTGATCCAGGGTAGAATCACTGGAAGGTTGTTAAAACCATCCTAAAGTATTTAAGAAATACTAAGGACCAGTGGCTTGTTTATGGTGAATCGGACTTGAGACTTATGGGGTTTACAGACTTCAGTTTTCAGTCTGATCACGATGACAGTAAGAGTGTGTCGGGATTTGTTTTTACCCTTAATAGTGGAGCTATCTGTTGGAAGAGTTCCAAGCAGCACACTGCGGCTGATTTAGTTTGCGAGGCAGAGTATGTCGCTGCATCAGATGCTCCCAAAGAAGCAGTGTGGCTGAAAAAATTCATCATCGAGCTCGAAGTAGTACCCTCCCTTGTTGGTCTAGTTCTGCTCTACTGTGACAGCTCTGGAGCCATTGCTCAGGCGAAGAAACCAAAAGCACACCAGCGGATGAAACATATTCTACGCCGCTACCATCTTATCCGAAAAATCATGGATAGAGGTGATGTCGACCTTCAGAAGATCGACAGAAAGGAGAATCTGGCCGACCCATTCACTAAAGCCATTATGGTGAAGGAGTTCGACAACTTCAAGTCAAAGATGGGTATTAGATACTGCACCGATTGGATTTAGGTCAAGTGGGAGATTGTTGGGAATAGTATCCCAAAGCCAATCGTCAGCCTGTTGACGGTTGTGCTCTTTCTTGTATTAGTATATGAATTATAAATAAATAAAAGTTATTTTGATATTTTTCATCATAAATTGTTTCATCTTCTAATGAACTCCTATGTTGTGGTGAAATCTTTAGGATTATTTAGACTCGACAAAGGAGGATTTGTCGTTTAATTCTTAAATCTGTTCACGACCAAATGATACATTGTTATCAAGGACAACAACGTTTATCAAGCATAGGTCGTTGTGTGCTATATGGGTTGGTTGTCCTCTTAACCAAGGAGTGTGGAGACACTGGTATGGCATACAGGTGAGATGTAAGGGTACATCTGCACTGAACATGATCGACTCCGAAGCTTTTTCTACTGCCAAGATTTGCTCCGATGGGATATGGGTATAACTGTCCCTCCGATCTAAGACTGCCACAGTGACTTGCAAACAACTCACTGTACTTAGGCACTGGACTACCTGAATTTCTAATTCAGTGATGGAAGGCTGCTGGGTGTAGTCAAGTACTTGACTTGTCGGTGCATGTGTCAAGATGGGATTGACCACTCCAGATCAGGAGATGTGTACAGTCGTGTTTCAATTTAGCAAAACCTTGGCCAGGATAGTCCTAGTGAGGAGTCACAGGACTATTTGAGTTGAGCACAATTCGGATGATCTGATCAGGGTTGACAGTTTAACCCTGAGTCGTCCTATATACAGGGGTCAAAAGGGATGAATTATATAGTTACCATATTCACGTAGGTTTTGAATGTTGCGATTGTGACTATTCGACCTATCCGGATATCGGGTACCATTGCTAGATAGTCACTTCGATAAGTACAGGAATTGGTTCTTGTGCTACTGGCTTAGGTTCGAACCTGCGGGGTCACACACATTAGAGGTTCCTATCTGATCTGATGGCTGGTGAAGAGTCCAACTGGACTGAGACTCTTCGACCAAGAGTCCTAATACTTGAGAACTCTGAGTCCTACGTGTCTGGAACTCTGTGATTGAGAATCAGGATTCTCTGATCATGAGTTCCACACATTTTGGGTATCGGGGTCAAGAGTCTCACTGGTTTGGGACTCTTCGATCAAGATTTCATATCGATGGACTTTGATGCCCGATTGTCCATCGGATTTGGACTCAATATTTATGAGAGTTTTAATTAATGATTTGATCACTAATTAACTCAATTTAATTGAGTAATTATTTTTGGATCAAGTCCAGTTGAATTGGATTCAGTTGGGTTTGACCCGATTATGTTAAGAGTTAACCTAATCGCTGAGGTGGTTTGGTCCCTGATCTGACCAGGTGTTGGGCTTAGTCAATTCTTGATTTAATTAGAATTTTATTGAGACTAATTAAGCCTAATTGTGTTGAATTTAACTTAGTCTAATTGTGCCTAACCTATTTTGATAAGGTTGGTTCAATTAGGTTTGAAACCACCTTGACTTTTCTCCCTGTGCCACCTCACCTCACCTGCACCTATTTGAATTCACGAGAAATGAGTTCTCGTGAATTTTCTCCCATACAGAAGCCTTCCCACGCCCCTACTGTGTCCACAATCTGAGTGGATAAAGATGGTTGGTTGGCCATTCAAATTCAAATAAAGTTTGAATTTGAATGGGCAACTAATCCATGCACCACCTTATCCTTTTATGTGCCCCATTCTTTACACGAGAAAAAGTTTCTCGTGTAGACTCTCCACGCACAAAGAAGCCCACACCCCTCCCTTCTCATGCCAAGAGTGGATAAGGATAGGTTGGTTGACATTTGTATTCAAATTTGATTTGAATTCAAGTGAGCAACCATCTAGCTTTATCCTCTCACGCGGTGAAAATGCTGAAAAGATGCATCTTGCACTGTTTTTAAAAAGATGAGAAGGTGGGGCATGTGTAACATCTTATCTGAGAAAGAAAGTGTGGTGTGAGAAGGCCTTGTGCATGAGATCAAAGTTCAAAAAATTTTTGAGAGAAAAGAAAAGAAAGAAAGTGGGCGTAGGATTTTCTGTGAATACCCTAGGATTTCTGCCTAGGATTCGGGAAGTGAGAAAGTGAGCTACGAGTGTCGTGAGCCCACCAAATTTTAGGAAGAGCTTCATCAACCTCTCAAATATCTCTGCTGATGACCCGAAGCATCCAAAGAGTCGACAGACATCGATCGAAGGAGTTCGATCAGCATCAGCCATCAAAAGGGTTCTATGATGAACTAGCATTCGTGAAGAGCCGATCAGATCGAAAGCTTCATGTGGATGATCCACAGAGGTCAGACTTACTGTGTGGCTGCATTGCGATGATCAAACCATCCCAACGGTGATCAAACTACAGCGATCGACTACCTGCACGAAGGTAATGAGTTCTAAACACATAACAGTAAAACGTTTACTATAGAAGTTTAAATTTTAAATTTAAATGCATGCTATATATATCATATTTAGATCCTTGTGTAGGGTTAATATATGTTAATTAATTATATTAATTAATAATTTTCACTGTAAAATTATAATTTTGAAAAAAATTTAAAATTACTGTTTTACCCCTGCACTGAAAATTCACTTCACATAATCAGTAGCTCGCCTAGGAAGTCATCAAGATGATGCTGCTGCCAATCAATTGGGCCGAGACCAAAGCCCGACCCTTGGATAAAGCTATATTCACTTCATTCTAGGATATGTTGAAGGTAAGTTTTGACTTAGTCATTTCTTATTTCTTTCACTTGAATTTCTCTAACTTCAGTCTCCCCTTGCAGTTGATGCATGACATGGTCCAACTCAACAAAGCCATTATCGAACTGCGTCGAGTGAAGGGGAAGCTAGAGAGATCTCTAGGCTATGAAGGCCTAGAGGAAGGCTTCGCTGGATGATGCATCTTGAGCCCGATCCGAACTTCAAGTTGCCAAGGATCAGTTCATGTAGCTTGAGGGTTTCATCATCATGGAGTACGGGCTCGCGAAGGTGCAATAGAAGAGAGTCACTGAGCTCGAGGCAAATCTTTAGCTGGAGGTGAGGATGTCGAAGGAGAAGATCAAGTCGATGGAGACTTGGGTGGAGGCCGACAAGGAGATGGCGGTTGTCAAGGCCAAACTGAAGGCCGTTAAAGAGTACAAGGCCTCAGCAAAGTTTGAGGTGGAGGTTACTAAAGTTTTTTCAACCACCAATGGCTATGGCATCGATGCCTGTATGGCCCAGGTGGTGCATTTCCTTTCCGAGGTCGACGTTCGCTGACTCAATCCTTAGGCCAAAATCAGAGAAGAAGATCAGCAACCAGTCGAGGCTCTGGTCGAGCCTGTCGTAGAGCCTGTTATAACTGAACCCCCTACCACAACTGAGCCAGCATCTGGTGAGGCAACACCACTGAGGATCCTACCTTCGAGTTGATTGCAGTGGAAGCCTAGGTTATCGAGCCCGTGATCGATGTCAATCTCGAAATATGATCCAATGAGTCTTGAGCTTTTGTGTCTTTACTTCTAACTTCACCTTTTGTACTTGCCTTTGGCAACTTTGTAATCAAACTTTTAAAGAAGTAATGAAATGATCTTACTATTTTGAAATCTGATATCTCATTGTTCTTTGCATGATTATAGTCTTGAAAATTTTCTAAGTCATGAGCTTCAGTGGGTCTTCGATCTCTCGGACGATTCCCATCTCATCCTCTAGGCTTGGAGATCCAGAGATGTTGTCGGATGAGTATCGAAGCAGTTTCTTGAGGTTTTCTTGGATTTTGAACTTTCTCCGGGTCATCGACCTTGGACAAATTCTCGATGTGGATTTGCCAATGTAGATTTGCTGATTTGCTGATGTTTATTTCAACAATACCAGGCAGAGTTAGCCAAGTTAAAGATTTCGATTTTGTCTTTGGATTTGTTTCGAGGATTTTGTTTGTGGGGATCTGAGCTAGGATACCTCCTATCATTAGTACCATGTCGATTGAAGCTTCAAAGGTCTCAATCTCAACCAAGATATCTTCAAGGGATCAATTTTTCAATCTAGTCACTGGGCTCCTTTTTGCACTTATCCGCATAGTGCCCGACGACTTAGGGTGCCTTTAAGGAGGAATGTTTCCAAGAGAATGGCTTTGGAAATTTCCTCTGGTTCTATCCAAGGTCACCACATGTCATGCCATGGTAAGTTCCAAAGTGACCTTTGTGAATTATTTCTTAGGACTTTGAGTGGATAAGAGTGCAATAACGGGCTACATCATTAGCAGCTTGGCCAAGTGGTGTGATTTGATAGTCTAATGACTGGATGTGTATTGTTTGGAGTTTGTATAAATAGGGCATTTGCCATGTGGAATGTTGCTGTACTTGTCAAGGAACATTCTTTCTCCTATTGTCTTATAGAAATGAAGCCATTACCATGGTCCGTGAAGCAAGTTGTAAAGAAGAAGTTGGCTGCCTCACGCGGCAAGTCTTCATCCAAGACGGTGAAGGATGCTCAACCAGAGCTTTTTGTGATTGGCCAAGTTCCACCTCCCTTGAATGCTCCAAAGGGGTCGGTGAGGCCCACTCCTCCACCCGTAGGAAGGGTGGGGCATATCGGAACTATGGTGGAGGCCTTCATTGAGGCCAAGCTCCACTACATTGAGAAGTACAAGGCCTTGATGGACTTCAAGGAGAAACTCATCGAGGTGTCAGCAATAGGATTCATCCAAGATTTTGAAGACTGCAAGACTTGCATGAAATGCATGGTCTCGAAGCTAGATTGGAGGCACCTCCACCCTAAAAATAGTGATGAGGAAGTCGAGGTATTTTCTTCAAATGAAGACTAGGTCTTCGTCTTTCAATATCTGCTCTTTGGTATCTCTTCTTGGCACATTCTTGTAAAAAAATTTGATTAATAAAAAAATATTTTTGTCATGTGTACCTTTCAAGTGCTTCTACTTTTTTCTATGTTGTCGATGTCTCTTGCTGAAGCCTTTTCTAACTTTAGGTGTTTGAACCTTTTCCAAGTTATTGCTTCGGATGAAATCTGAGCCCCGTTGGTTGTCGACAAAAGGTTTTGGAAGTGTCCTAATTTTTCTTGATAGAGGTCGTATATTGCCTGATGAAGTGTCCTGAGGACTTGTCTAAACTAACTACTTGGCTACATTTTTTCTATGTCATTTTCAATGATTGATTTGACCTTGAAGTTTGTCATCAGATCAAGTCTGAGACTTTTACTTGTGGAGGTTCTAACTTGGATCAAGATATCTTCACATTGTCGGTGCCTTGCTGACTGATATTTTGAAAGTCTCAATCTAGCCAAGATATCTCTGAGAGATCAGTCTACCAATCCAGTCATTGGGGTTCAGATAATTATCCAAATATCCCATGATTGTCATCATACTCGATATTTTGTCGAACACTTTTTTAGAGATCTCGATCAAAATTGAGATATCTCTGATGGGTTGGGCATTGAAGGGTCATACTATTGAGATTTGACATCTCAAGATTTGGTTCACATTGAGCTCATAACGAGGTCCAGGACAACGAACAGAGTCCAACAAACTTAAGAACAGTCCAAATGGAGTCCAGATGGTGAAGATACACTGAAAGAAGCTTGGAGCAGGTGGCACAGTGCAAGAGGCAGTGGAGGCCAGCAGTGGGTCGGTCGGGCCCAGTGGATGTGTGCGTGCGCAAGTGCGTATGGCCCAGTGCGGGCCGGCCCAACATGCGTGCAGGTGCCCAGGCCCAGTGCCCTACATAGTCCACTATGGACCACAGGGTGCTGGGCGGTCCATGGAGGCCGCATGGACCTATCACACAGTCCATGGATGATTTTGCATGATCTGATGGCTCTAGAGCGAGCCATTCACAATCGGACGGTTGAGGATGACTCCAGACGTGATCAAACATGATCAGAGGCTGTAGTGTGTGATCAGATGGCTCTGATATGAGCCGATCATGATCGAATGACCATGGATGGTTCTAGAGTTGATTGGAACTTAATATTCCTAGTGTAACAGTATTTTTGAGATTCTGGAGCCTATATAGCTACAATTGACGAGCCGTTTGTTATGTTGGATAGCTGATGATATTTTGAAGGTACAAAAAAGCTTCAAGAGAGATTTTAGAGAGTTTTTATAAGAGTTTTAAAACTTCTTGTTGAGAGACTCTTATATAAAGATTGAGTGGTGAGTTTCTCTTATATTGATTTTATTTTATTCTCTTATAGTGAAGCCTGCACACCTTGTGGAGGTAAGCTTGAGGCCAATCCATATATTTGTATTGTGTTTCTTATTTTATTTGTTCTTTCTTCTTACTGCATCGTATAGTACCAGATCCTGCATAATAATTGATATCAGAGCAAGATGGTACCGGAGCATAGGTTGCGACGATGGTGATCGAGATAGAAGATAGAGAAGACAAGCATAATTAAGATGGAGATCAACAGGTTTGATGAAAAGAGCAATTTCTTCTTATGGTAGGCAAGGGTGAAGGATGTGCTCATCCAACAAAGGTTGATAGATGCTCTCTTGTGCGAGTAGAAGCCGACTATCATGAAAGTGCAGGATTGGAGGTGACTCCAGATGCAAGTGGTGAGTACAATCTATTTGTACCTAACGGATGAGGTGGTGATCCATGTATTTGGCGAGACTTCTTCGATGATGCTATAGTCGAAGCTCGAGAAGTTGTATATGGTGAAGTCTCTCACCAACACCCTCTTCCTCTAGAGGTAGTTCTACCAACTACGAATGACTGAGAGATAGAGCATGCAGAAGTATCTCTGTCACTTTCAAAAGATCCCACTAATCTCCTCAGTGTTGACGAGAAAGTTGAAGAGAAGACCAGGGCACTGGTCTTGCTAACATCGCCTCCCCCTTCATATGAGTCTTTGGTGACGCTTTTCTAGTAGAAAAGAACATCATCAAGATAGACGAGATTACTACGGCGATTCTCCAGAAGGAGGTTCTCAGGAGGGAGAATCTAGCTTCGAGCTCAAGTGGTGGCAGCTCAACTTTGATGGTTTTTGAAGGAGCAAGAGGCGACAGACAGAGCGACAGAAGATCACAATGAGGGTGGTCCAGATCCAGGATGAGAGACTTGAGCAAGATCAGATGTTATCAATGTGACGAGTTGAGGCATCTAGCTAGAGATTATCCTCAACTCAGAGATCGGATGAGGACTACTGCAGTGACTACCAGTAGTGAGTCAGAGGATGATGTCCTAGAGATATTTGATGAGGTATCTACTTCTTTCCAGTAGTGGATCTTAGATTCTGCATGCACCTATTATGTATGTTACAGAGATGAGCAATTTGACTCCTTAGAGAGTAGTGAGGGCACTGTTTATCTATCGGATGGATTGAATTGTGTGATAAGAAGCATCAGAACGGTTAGTTGGAGGACATATGGTGGTATAGTTAGAAGATTGGGAGAGATCCGATACATATCCGATTTCAGATGGAATCTTATCTCACTTAACAGACTGGATTCAAGATGCTACAAGATGGTAGCTGATAGAGAAATCTTGAAGGTGCTGCAGTGCTGCACGATGATAGGATTATTTTGAAGGAGAAGAAGAGGATAAGAGGACATTACTATCTGACGGGGAGCCCAATGTGAAGTGGAGCTTTAGGAACCAAGAGGAGCCTAGAACAAGGTAGAGCTCTAGGTGGAAGTGGATCGGACACTAGATGGAAGACTCGAAAGGATGAGAGGTGATGTCATAGAGTGAAGTTCCTATTGCTACAGGAGATTTTTTCAAGCAGATCTTTGATCAAAGTGAACACAGCCCATTATGAAGGTGGGATCAAGCGACCTGGCTCAACTCCCATATTTGCCATCCATGAGACAGCAAGTATGCCCCAGGGCATGGGGGAGAGATGGATCATAGGCTCTTAGAGATAGGTGGAGGTCAAATATTAAGTCGAGATAGAGATTATTGAGATTTGATATCTTAAGATTCAGTCCACACTGAGCCCACAGTAAGGTTCAAAATGATGAATAGAGTCCAACAAGTCCAAAAATAGCCCAAACGGAGTCCAGACGATAAAGATACGTGCGAAAGAAGCTTGGAGCAGGTGGCACGATGCACGAGATGGTAGAGGCTGGTAGCGGGCCGATGGAGGCCGATGGTGCAGTCGGGCCCGATAAATGCATGCGCATGTAGGCATGGTGGCCCAACACACAGGGTGCCCAGTGTGGGTGCGCATGCGGGCCAGCCCAGCACATAGGGGCGCCCAGGCCCAGTGCCCTGCGAGGTCCATCGTGGACCGCAGGGTGCTGGGCGGTCCATGGAGGCCACATGGATCGATCACGTGGTCCACGTGAGGTCCACATGTGATTTTGCATGATCTGACAGCTTTGGAGCAAGCCGATCACGATCGGATGGCTAAGAATAACTTCAGGCATGATCAAACATGATCAAAGGCTGTACTGTATGATCGGACGGCTTTGGTGCGAGCTGGTCATGATCGGATGTCCACAGATGATTTTAGGGTTGATTGGGACTCAATATTTCTAGTGTAATAGTATTTTTGAGATTCTTGAGTCTATATAGCTTCGATTGACGAGCTGTTTATTGCATTAGATAGCTGGTGACGTCTTGGAGGTATAGAAAAGCTTCAAGAGATGTTTCAGAGAGTTTTTATGAGGATTTTAGAGCTTCTTATTAAGAGACTCTTATACAAGGGTTGAGTCGTAAGTTCTTTTTGTATTGGTTTTGTTTTATTCTCTCATAGTGAAGCTTGCACGCCCTATGGAGGTAGGCTTGAGGTCGATCCACGTAGTTATATTATGTTTTTTATTTTGTTTCTTCTTTCTTCTTGCTGCACTGTGTAGTACTGGATCCTACACAACACATACTCCTTAGGCATTTAATGCTTGGCACTTTCTAATAGTGAGAGCATATTGGAAAGGACAAAGTCCTGATTCTCTAGTGGCATGGTCTTCAAGGCCTTTCATATGGTGACACCTGTCGTGCAACCAATTGGGGGTAGTTAGAGGCTGTTAGGACCATAGCCCCTAACCAACCTTCTAAAAAAAAATTCCTAATAGAAGGTGGGGTTTATTAATCTTTATACACTAGGCTTAGAACCCCGTGTCTATACATGCTGTGGATGAGCGTAAGGGGCTTCGTATTGGAGTCAACCTGCTTCAAGTTAGATTGACCTCAGCGACAGATAGAATAGTTAGTCTCTCTTTAATCCTTCAATCGAGGGACGAGCCGACCTCCTCCATAAGGCGGCAATCCTTCAAGAATCATTGCCACATCATCAGCCACATAAATCCCATCTTGAGGCCCCATAGGGTGTGTGCTGGAATATGGCCAACAATCCCCCCGAGTGACTATCCGAGGGGCCAAGCAGGACTCAAATCTATAATCTCACTCTAATACCACATGTTAGGACCGTAGCCCCTAACCAACCTTCTAAAAGAAAATTTTCTGATAGAAGATGGGGTTTATTAGCCTTTATCCACTGAGCTTAGAATCCCACATCTATATATGCTGTAGGTGGGCCTGAGGGGCTTCGCATTGGAGTCAATCCGCTTCAAGTTGGATCATCCCCAATGGTAAGCGAAGCGGTCGGTCTACCTTTAATTCTCCAACCAAGGGATGAGCTAACCGCCCCCATAAGAGATCAATCCTCCAAGAATTGTTGCCACATCACTAGCTGCATAAATCCCACCTTGGGGTCCCGTAGGTTGTGCACTGGAATATAGCTAATAGAGGCATTTAAGTCCAGCTTCACTATAAGTGGAGTCCCTGTTGCTTGGGGCAATATCAACTCAAAGTCTTCCATAATATGGTGGCACCGCCAAGAGATATTCGACATTTTTCTTCAATTGGGGAGCCACCACCTTCACTCAACCAGTTGTGGGGTGTTTCAAAGGAGCACACCTGTGAGAAGACTGGTTTGGCATGGGAGGTATTGAAAAAGTTTGCCACTTCAATGAGGGCATCAAACTGGCAATCGCTGGGGGTTGTTCCAGCATCATGCTTCAAGGAAGGATCTTTGACCTTTCTAGAGGATAGCTCCCCCCTTGTGAGCTAGCCTTCCGACCCTCCTTGGAGATGCATCATGAAGGTGAGCGAGCTTCTGGGAACAGTAGGGCCAACATCATTGAGTCCTGCATTCTTCATCAAAAATTGCTTTGTCTGGATGTATGGTGACTAAGCATGTATTTTTTCTTATTCTTGTCGTAATGGACTTCATCCGATAGAAGTCATTCTATAATAAGATTGTACAAAATTTGAATAAAATGCTCCTTTGTTGTGTCAATCTGATGTCAGTGCCAAACTGTTTGTTGCTGATACATAGCCATCCTGATTCAAGCTCTTTCTCTTATTTCTTCAAGTAAATCCAGATTTGCTGGAAGTTGGCTAGAATTCTCCTACTTATCGTAGAGCTCAAGTCTGATTGATGGTATCTTGATCTCGACTGGGATGACCACTTCGACTCTAAAGACAAGATTGAAGGGAGTTTCTCCAGTTACTGTCCGAGATGTAGTTGGGTATGCCCACAAGATATTGTAGAGTTCTTCTACCTATAGTCCCTTCGTCTAGCCAAGTCTGGTCTTTAATTCTTGAAAAATGGAACAATTAGTCACCTTTGCTTCTCCATTAGACTATGGATGTCTAACTAAGGTGTGCCTATAGTCGATATGGAGCTCCGAGCAGAAGTCCTTAAATTTTTGATTATCGAATTGGCAGCCATTTTTGGTGATGATGGCCTAAGAAAATTCGAACCAATAGATAATCGACTTCCATACAAAGTCCTGAGCTTTTGTCTTAGTAATTTGTGCCAATAGCTCGGCTTCAACCCACTTAGTGAAGTAGTTCATGCTACGATCAAGAACTTCCTTTGTCTAGTCACTTGGAAGAATGGTTCGAGGACATTGATTCTATATGCAGCGAATGGGCAAGGGACGACGATCGATGTGAGTTCAGTTGTCAACCTTCTTTGGATATTTGCATATTTTTGGCACTGTTCACATCACTTGACGAGCTTGATTGCCTCCTTCTATAAGGTTGGCCTGTAGTATCTCACATTTGACCTAAAGTACCATTGGTTCCTCAATACTCCAACTCTATAGGTGCCCAACGAAGACTTGCTTATTATGGTCGGTTAGCCCTGAAGTGGTGAGATAGGAGAGGGCGTCAGCTCGAGCATTCTCCAACCTAGGTGTTTGTTGAACTTTCAGAGTTTGAAAAGCTGCCGACATCTCCTTAACCTTTTGCAAATATCTCACCATTATTAAGCCTCAAGCTTCGTATTCACCTCAAACTTATCCAATGATGAGCTATGGGTTGGTGAAAACTTTAATGTCCTTCACCTTGAGCTCCTTTGTGAGGCGAAGTCCGACGATTAGAGATTTGTACTCAACCTCATTGTTGGAGGCTTTGAAGTTGAACCAAAGTACATACTTCATCACGACCCCATTTAGGTCGGCGAGAATGAGCCTTGCTCACATCCCTATGCATTCGAAGCTCCATCTACATGTAGGATCCACTATAGCGATGTTGTGATATCCTCGGACCTTGTCGAGGATTGTTCTCCAACATCCTTAGATCTTGTCGAGGACAGTTCTTTGTCTGGGATGGCGCATCTACGAGGAAGTTAGCCAATACTTGAGCTTTTATTGCCAGTCGAGGCTAGAAGATAATATCAAATTCTCCAAGTTTTACTGCCCACTTCACCATGTGTCTAGAGGTGTCATCCCTTCGAAGGATTGCCTTTAAAGGTTGATTAGTTAGGACGACCACTAAATGAGCTTGAAAGTAGGGTCAAAGTCACCATACAGAAGTAATGAGCATGTAGATCATCTTCTCAGTCTTGGAGTATCTTATCTCCATATCCTAGAGGATCCTACTTGTGTAGTAGATTGGCTTTTGAGCTCTTGCATCCTCTCAAACTAAAACCAAACTAATAGCATTAGGTGAAATAGTTAAGTATAATGATAACTGCTCACTTTCCTCTGGTTTGGACAGGAATGGAGATGATCTGAGGTACCACTTGAGATTCTCAAATGCGGTTCGACACTCATTCATCCACTCAAATGTCTTCATTTGCTTGATCACCTTGAAAAAAGAAAGATATTTTTTAGCTGATCTAGAGATGAATTAATTGAGGGCTATAACCCGACCTGCTAAACTCTAGATTTTCCCTTGGTGGTCGGATGCTTCAAGTTGAGGAGAGCTTGGGTATTCTCTGGGTTGGCTTCTGTCCCTTATTGGGTCATCATGAAGCCAAGAAATTTCTTTGATGTGACCTTGAAAATATATTTGTGTGGGTTCAACTTCATTTGATGTCGTCATAATTTATTGAAATCTTTCTCAAGGTCGGTAATGTGTCGATCAGCTTTCATACTTTTGATGAGCATGTTGTCAACATAAACTTTCATTTTGCGGCCTATTTGATGTTTGAACACCTTTGTCAGTTGTGAATGTGGTCTTCTCCTCATCTTTGAATGCCATCCAAATCTGGTAGTACTCTAAGAAGGCATCCATAAAGTTTAATAGTTGATGTCCTAAGATGGCATCGACGAGTTGGTCGATTCTTGGGAGCGAAACACTTGCGATTTGTGTATCATTCGATCAAGCCCACAAGCTTCCCAGACCATTGGATTGTACAAAAAATCCCTCTGGACCGCATGTGGACCATGCACTACGTGAACTACAACCACCTCGAATGCACCGCATGTCACATGCTCGTCTATGCATGCGTGAGCCCCGATAAATGGTATTTGGACCATGGCAGTCCATGGGCAAGGTGTGGACCATGACTTTTCCTGCGGTCTATGGTGGACCGCATTACAATCCTGCATGCAGAGCCACACGACCAGCTGGGCCATGCACACCCACATGCATCTTGGGCCGTATGCGTCCATGTGCCCGCATGCTAGCCTAGCACGCAGTAGGCCCCACTAGGCCACGTGCTTACTATGTGCTAGTCCCGTATATTCTGTAGGACAGTGCCTGGGCCATGCACTGCAACAGGCCTGCACACTACGGGCCTTGCATACCTATGGGCCACGCCTGTAGGCCTTGCATGCCTACAGGCCACATCTTGGGGCCTGCGCGCATGCACGCCTGCCTGGCCTACATGGGCTCCTCCATCTGGGCTCCACTACTGTGGGTTTCGTTGTTATAAGTCAAATTTGAGGCATCAAATCCCAACAAATCTCTACCTCGACTTGACATTCAGCCTCCACCTAATTTTGAGAGCTTCTATGATGATCTCTCCCCAAATCCTAAGGCAAATACTTGGCTGCTCATGGATGGACAAACATAAGAATCAAGCCAAGTCACTCGATTTCATCTCTATCATGTGCTGTGACCTACATGACTTGAGACCTGCTCGAGGTAACCTCCTAATGACGTCGCCTATCATCCTTCTAAGTCTCTTGTCTCATGTTCGATCCATCTCTTCTTGAAGCTCCATCTCGCACCGGGCTCCCACTGGCATCTTCTATGGTAATCGGCTTCTCCTCACATAAGAGAGTATATCAACCCCTATTGGATGAGCACATTCTTTACCCTTACTTGTCATAGGAAGAAATTGCTCTTCCCATCATGCCGATTGGTCTCCATCTTGATTGAGCCGAACTTCTCCATCTTCTTTAATCTCGATCAACACCACCGCAACCTAGATAACCTGATGCTCTAAAACCACTTGGCTCTGATACCACTTATGGATTGTCCAATCAAGCCCACATGCTTCTTTGATCATTGGATCATGCAAAAAAATCCTCTGGACCATGTGTGGACCGCGCACTGCATAAACCGTGCACTACAAAAAATCTCTCTGACTTAAGACCTCCAAAACCAAGGTCCTAAGTTACTAGAATTAAGCCTAATTCTAGCTCAAACTAGAATCTCGAAAGTCTTTTGTCTATGCCGTCGAGTCAGCTCTGTCAGGGTCTGAGTCGGCTCTAGCACGTCTTTCTATAGCATGCCAGAAAATGCTACTTTCTGTTCTCCTGTCAGAGCCAGCTCTCTCAGGGTTTGAGCCGGCTTGATCAGGATCCAAGCCAGCTCAACCTATAGTCGAGCCAGCTTCATAACTATGTCATCCACTGGTGTCAAAAATATAGCTCTCTATCTACTGTCCGAACCGGCTCTCTTAGAGCTCGAGCCGACTCGACTGTTGGCTGATGCTCCTGATGCTTCCTTTAAACCTTATCCTTTCTTCATCAGTTTTCAAGGCTTGGAAGCATCACACCTGAGCTTACAATCTCCATCTTGGTGCTTCCAAGTCTTTATGAACTTAGTCCTATCCACCAACCCCATCAGTGTCACACAATAGTGAAAGTTATCCCATGGAAGTACCTTCGTGAGTATATCAGCTGGATTCTCCTTAGTATGAACCTTCACCAGCTCCACTTCATCATCTTCCATAAGCTCTCTGATCCGATGGTATCTGATGTCAATGTGCTTCATCCTTGCATGATAAATGAAGTTCTGTGCAAGCAATAAAGCACTCTGGCTGTCAGAATACACTCTGATAGCCTTATGTGGGAAGCCCATCTCCAAAGCCAAGCCCTTCAACCATAGGGCTTCCTTCACTGCCTCTATGATGCCAATATATTCTGCTTCTGTAGTAGATAAGACTGTTATAGATTGTAAGCAAAATCTCAATGGGATTGGACCTCCATATAGACTGAACATAAAATCTATCATTGAGCACCAAGTGTCCACATCTCCACTAGAATCTGCATTTACAAACCCCTCTATAACCCCCTGAGCCTCCTTGGACATGTTGGAGTATCCATTAGCACCTCCTTGCAGACCATAACAAATACCAACTCCAACTGTATCAGTCAAATATCTGAAAATACCTTTCAGTGCTCTCCAGTGTTCCTTGCTAGGCTGCGCCATAACTCTACTCACCTGACTCACTGCATGGGCTAAATCTGGCCTACAACACACCATAAAATATATAACATTCTCCACACTAAAGGCATATAGTACTCTCTCCATCTTTTGAGCCTCCATCTCAGTCTTTGGCGATATAGTTTTTGAGAGTCTATAGTGCCCGACATGTGGCAGCTCTATCAGTTTCGCATCCTTCATCTCATATCTCTCCAAGATCTTCCTTATGTAGCCTCTCTGAGATAAGTGTAATAGTCCCTTGGATCTATCTCTACTGATCTCCATACCTAAGATCTTCTGTACAGGCCCCAAGTTCTTCATCTCAAACTCTGGCAAAACTTTTTTCAACTCTTGCACAACTTCTTTACTCTTCCATGCAATCAACATATTATCTATATACAAAAGTAAATATATCCTAGATCTATCATCTAGAGATTTAACATACATATATGGATCATAATCATACCTAAAAAAGTCAATACTTCTCACATAAGTGTCAAATCGCTTATACCACTATCTAGGAGACTGCTTCAATCCGTATAGCAATTTCTTCAGCAAACAAACCATTCCATCTGATCTAGATTCTTTAAACCCCTTTGGCGACTCTATATAAATGCTCTCCTCCAAATAACCATGAAGAAATACTGTCTTCACATCTATCTACTCTAATTTCAGATCCTGTGCTGCTACAATGCTCAACAGCATCCTGATAGATATATGACTGATGATCGGAGAGAATACCTTTGTATAATCAACTCTTTCTTTTTGTGAGTATCCTTTGGCTACTAGCCTAGCCATGTACCTCACTCCACCTTGCTCTGAAGGTATCTTCTTTTTGATATAAACCTATTTGGAGCCAATGGGTTGAGCATCCTATGGTAAATCCACCAACTGTCTGATTCTTCTCGAGAGACTCCATCTCCTCCATCACGATCTGCATCCATGACTCCCAATTTGGACTCTCCATGGCCTCCTCAAAGGTCTCTAGATCATCATTAGTAGTGATGAGAGCATAGAAAATCATCTCATCAATACCATATCTCATCGGTTTATGAACAGTGTGTTTCGGCTTGTGCAGTGCCACTCCTCTTGCTATATCCTGCAAGTCTGCTGCTTGTGGCTGCCTTGATACTTCCTCCCAGACAACATCCTCTCCTCGCTGATCCTCCATAGGTATATAACCATGCCCTCCCATCTCCACCTCAAACTAAATATGTTTCAAGCTTGAAGTTGGAGACAAATCACCCGACTGTGAGTGCTGTTTACTGCTGTCCTGAGCTATCTTTCTTGCCCATCCGTACTTTTCGACTTTCTCAAGATGTTCTTTTAATCAAAGATCACATTCCTATTGATGACACACTTCTGAAAATGTGAATCCCATAATAAGTAACCTTTCACACCTGTAGGATACCTAATGAAGATTATTTTCTGTGACTTCGGATCCAACTTGCTCTATTTGGCTTCCTCCACCAAAGTATAAGTCGGACAACTGAACACCTTCAGATGATCAAGCTCCATCTTCTTCCAACTTTAGACTATGTCTGAAAGTCCTCTATTGAGTGATCTATAGGGAGACTTGTTAACAAGGAAACAAACAAATATTAGAGCATCACCTCAAAAAACACTTGGGTAGTGATGCTTGCAATCTCAATCTCCTACCTTCTCAGTTAGTGTCCAGTTCATCCTCTCCATGACACTGTTCTACTAAGGGGTCATCCTCACTATGTAATGGCACTTGATATCATTTTTTTCATAGTATCTCTTGAACTCTAGGCTTGTGTACTCCCCTCCATTATCAGATCTTAAATACTTCACTGGCTGTCTTATCTTCTTTTCTACCTCAACTCTTCAGACCTTAAATCGGACAAATATTTTTGATTTTTTTTTTATCAGATACACCCCAAACACTCCTGGAGAAGTCATCTATAAAGGTGACAAAGTGTCTAGCTTCACCTCGAGCTACAACAAGTGTCGATCCCCATACATCTGAGTGAACAAGCTCCAAAATAGCTTCACTCTACTTGGAACTACTAGCAAACTTTATCCTATGTTGTTTGCCATAGATATAAGGCTCACAAAGGTCATCACCCTCCTTCTTAAGTGCTGGAATCAATCCTCTCTTACTTAATTCCGTAAGTCTCTAGTCACTCATGTGATCCATACGATAGTGCCACAGCTGGTAGGTAAGCTGCTCCTTCTATGTTGCTACAAAAGCCTTCGCACTATCAGTAACCACTGAGCCTTCCATCCTATATAGGTTATTGTTTAGTCTTCTCTCTTTCATCACCACCAAAGCACCCTTAGAGATCTTCAAACACCCACTCCCTGGCTGACAACTGAAAGCATATCCCTACTTCTCTAAGTAACCCAAGGATATTAAATTCTTCTTCAGTTTTGGCACATACTTCATGTTAATAAGTGTCCGTATGACTCTATCATACATCCTCACCCTAATAGCACCAACACCAGCCACTCTACATGGGTGATCATCTTCAAGACTCGCACTACCACCATCTGATTTTTTATAGGAGGCAAACCAATCATGATGTGTAGTGTAGTGGTGGGAACATGCTGAATCAAGTATCAAATGGATATCAAACTCTGCTACCCCATCTGATACTACTAATACATCATCTTCACTATCTTCAGATGATAGAGCACCACTTCTACTGGTCGATCCAACCTTGCCCTTCCCCTTCTCATTCTTGAGAAGTGGACAATTCCTCCTTAGATGACTAGGCTGATGATACTTATAGCATTTCACAGCCTTCAAATTTTTTTGAGACTTCAATCTGCTCTTAGATTTATCTCGAGTCCTCTCTTTAGGTCTCTCTTGCCTCTCATTCACAACAAGCACTTCTGAGTTAGGGCTACCTTTACATAGCTTCTCTCGCTGCTCATTTGATCTGAGAACTCCAACCACTTTCTCAAAATTTAGAATCTCTTTTCCATACACCAAAATAGTAATGAGACCATCATAAAAAATTGGCAGCGAACATAACAATAGGATAGCTCTATCCTCCTCATCTATCTTCACATCAAGGCTCATGACATCCGAGCAAACTTGATTAAATTTCTATATGTGGGCAATCAAATTTTCTCCTTTGGGCATCCTCAAACTATATAGTTATTTCTTCAACCACAACTTGTTGGTCATGTTCTTGTCTATGTATGTGTTCTTAAGCTTCTTCCAGAGCCTTTTTGATATGGTCTCTAT
Organism: Elaeis guineensis; assembly: GCF_000442705.2. Taxonomy (NCBI): domain Eukaryota; kingdom Viridiplantae; phylum Streptophyta; class Magnoliopsida; order Arecales; family Arecaceae; genus Elaeis; species Elaeis guineensis. Next base: position 90,942,643 of record NC_026004.2, on the reverse strand, counting down.
GCTAATCTCAAGCAAAACCCTATCAGCAAGGCACATCCTAATTATACTAAAAGCTATTTTTCCCAATTCTTTCCAATATTCAATAAAAATCTTTTCAGACCTATTCCTAATCAAGATCTTGTAAATTCTGTTTTGAACTAGCAGATCCTTCATCTTTTGCTGCCAAAGGATGAAATTTTTCTTGCCATCAAACTTTCCAAAGTCTGCCTTAAAGGTACTTGACGCCATTCCACATAGATTTCAATTTCAACATAAGAAATGCTCACAAATCTATGTAATTCTGGGTAAAATAGGATAGATTACTCAAGATCAAGATAGATCCTTACCCAAATCAGGCATCCAAGACCTTTCCTCCATCAGATCTAGCTCTAAAGATCTGATATCAATTGTTGTCAAGATCAGATCTTTTCTTGCTGACCATAGATCGTGGAAGTAGCAGCAAGGATGGAAGAAAAATCTTGATGGCACATCAGATTAGGCCTAGAAGAATCCTAGGCATGCAGAAGAGGAGAGGAGAAATATGACAAAGGGAGAGAGAGAGCAATTAGGGAGAAAAGACTTCTATTCTGATTCTATCTCAAAACCATATACAAAATTGTATATATATATGGTCAATTTGATCCAAACTAAAAACTCCCCTAGCTAATCCAATTTGGTACAATTTTCAAGCCCATATACACCCATGTCTTGCCTTGCACATCCATTAGACTAAACCCCCAGTCTGATCCTTGGATTAGCTCCTTAAGACCTCCAAAACCAAAGTCTTAAGTCATTAGAATTAAGCCCAATTCTAGCTTAAAATAGAATCCCGAAAGTCTTCTATCCATGCCGTTGAGCCAGCTTTGTCAGGATCCAAGTTGGCTCTGGCATGCTTTTTCACAGCGTGCTAGAAAATACTACTTTTTGCTCTTCTATCAGAGTCGGCTCTCTCAGGGTTCGAGCCAGTTCGATTAGGATCCAAGCCATTTTGATTTATAGTCGAGCCAGCTCGACAGCTATGTCATCCATTGATGCCAGAAACACAGCTCTCTATTTGCTATCCGAGCTGACTCTCTCAGAGCTTGAGCCAACTTGACTGCTGGCTGATACTCCTGATGCTTCCTTCACACCTTATCCTTTCTTCATTAGTTTCTATGGCTTGGAAGCACCACACTTGAGCTCACAAGATCATCTCCAAAAGGGATTGTGATGAGTTCCTCGATTGGTTCTCCTCAGGATGTATTAGCTTCCTCTCTGTGATCTTCAATTGGCAAGGCCTCCATTGATTTCTTTCCTTTGATTGTAGCAAGGAAGTATTATCAAGCAAGATTTAGTCCCCTTGGATTTCACCAACTCCACATCAAATTGAAAATTTGACCATCAGATGATATATGGAGATGATTGCTCGAAATATGTTGAGCCTGGGTCATCCTAGAATTGCATTGTAAGAAGAGGGCACTTAGACAATAAAAAAAGTCAACTACTCAATTCACTATCATGTCTCCATTCCCAAGTCACTAGCAGGATGATTTCTCCTTCCACTGCCATAGTCTTTTGAAAATCTAATTAAGAGAGTGGTCACTCACCTTAGTCGATCAGTCAGTAGTTTCATTCATTAGAAAGTATTATAAAATAAGATGTCCACGAAGCTTCTATTATCAATAAGAACTCTTTTTACATCATAATTTGCCATCATCAATGAAATGATGACAACATCATCATGAGGAGTTTGAATTCCTCAAACATCATCATCAAAAAAAGAAATCAAGTTGCCAATCCTTTGCCTCTTCAGACTTTTGACTCGATCTCCTGCACCCTGCTATTTTCAAGATCCGAGATCATGCTAATGACACTAGCCATTGGTCGATTATTGTTATCCACATCGGACTGGTGCTGAGGCATTTCTTTGAGTGCTCGGTTACACTGCTCCCAAACATATTTATCGAGGTAGCCTCTTCAGATGAGAGCCTCAATCTCATCCTTCAGTTGGAGGCACTCTTCAGTATTATGACCATGGTCATGATGGAAGTGGCAGTACTTCTACTTATTCCACCAAGTTGATGGGGTCTTTATCAGTGGAGGTCGGTGTAGGTACTGTTCACTCTCAATCTCCATGAAGATTTGAGCTTGAGGGGTAGTTAACGAGGCATGGCAATTGTAGCACAAGGTGGACTCCTTGGCCTCGAAGCTTTCATCAATCGGGAGGATTCTGCTTCAGTCCGATTCGGACGTGTGTCCTCCCATGCATGCTTCTTCTTATTGAAAGTCCGACCTTCCTCCTACCGACACATGATCTGATCTTCTTCAACCTGCATATACTTGCAGGCTTGAATCAGGAGGTCAGCATATTCTAGCCTTCCTCCTTGGCCTCAAAGCTTTCATCAGTCGAGAGGATTCTGCTTTAGTCTGATTTGGACATGTGTCCTCCCGTGCATGCTTCTTCTTATTGAAAGTCTGGCCTTCCTCTTACCAACACATGATCTGGCTTTCTTCGGCTTGCATGTACTTGCAGGCTTAGGTTAGGAGGTCAGCATAATTCTTCATATATGTGTTGTCGAGGGAGTAGATGAGGCTCTCATTGCAAAGGCCTTGCTTCAGAGCCATCGTGGCAATGGCTTCATCAGGTTGTGCTCCTCCAATGTGGCCACATTAAATTGTGCCACATAGTTATGCAGAGACTCTTCCTCTTTCTGGTGTGGAGAGAAAAACTATTCGAAGTTCTCGGTTGGACTCGGTTGTTTTCAAAGTGAGCAACAAACTGACATCCAAGTTAGACCTTGGTTGAAGTCTAGAATACCAGGTCCGCATTGTCTTCTTCAGAGTTGCAGGGAAGGTGAGGTGGAAGAGAGCATCCGAAGCATCCTAGAGTATCATGAGGACTTTATATCCCTTCAGATGATCTAATAGATTGGTAGAACCATCATATGGCTCCACCATCGGCATCTTGAACTGGCTCAGGATCGGTTCCTGAATCGAAGGATAGAGTGAATGAAGGGTGGTCGAAAATTGAAGTTGAAGATCTCATCACTTTCTCTACCATCCACTTGGATCTCTATTAGTCAGCTCTTGATCTCGCAGATCTTCTGCTCGAGGTCCTCCTTCCAGTGATATTATTCAAGCAAGGGTTAAAAAGCCCAATGTCGAGTCTCTACTAGAAGAAATGGGGGATCTCGATACATCTATCGTGGGTGGACCCATAGTAGGTTGGCGATCGCCAATTGATGGGGACCAATCGGCATGTTTCTTGAGGAGGATTCTCCAGGATTGGAGATTGGTCCCGATGGTTGTACCGAGATGGTACCAACTGAGGAGCTAAGTGAGGTGGCTGCTGTTGCTCTATGGATTGCTGCAGGTGTTGGATAGTGTTTGTCAGTGCCTAGACCTGATGGATCAGGTCGTCAAATTGTTGGGGGTCCATCGTCATGGGTAGCTACATTGGCTCTATAGATCCATGAGAGGTGGATAGTTGGATGGCTCCACCTCAGCTTTCCTGAGTAGACTGTCAGTGGGAAGCAGCAAAGTTCTTATGGTGAGGCATTTTTTCTCTCAGATTGGATTGTTGTGCCCTTTCTCTAATGCCAAACTGTTACGTTAAGGCTTTAGGAAGAGCTGATGTGGCTTAGGAGGTGCATCTTTCTGATTATCAAGATGCTGTAAGAAATCTGCAAGAGAAGTCCACTCACCTTAGAGGGGGTGCTCCAGTGGGGGACCCTTCGATGCTTAAATTAGTTGGAGCTTGAGCATAGTAGAAGAGAGAGAGAATGTGGGAGATTAATGTAGTTTTTTTTTGTTGGAATTCAAGGTTTGGTGCATGCATATGTGTTTCAAAACTTTTATTTTCTAAATACTATAGTGAAGAATAAGACTAAAATATTTTTAATCTAAATTTTACATACATAAAAATATAAAACCACATGGATCTATTTTATATGCTAAAATTGATATATGCTGAAATTCAGATTGTGATCAAATCACATATCTGTTTCGCAATCTCTTTCTTTAAAATTGGATCTGAAAGAGACGAGGCTTTCTGTTAGCCGTACAAGTATCTGATCTCTATGAGTATCCACTCGGGATTAGCCTGGAACAGCTCTCTATAATCTGAATTTTGATTCTCCAAAATTCAGCTTGCTGAATCTGAATGAAGCCTGGATCACGATCAACACTTGATCTTTCTTCTTGATCTTCTTTTTCTCCTCTTCTCTCGAGTTTCTCCTTACTATGTGCTGCTACCAAATGCTAAAAGCCAGCAAGGAAGAGGCATCCAAACTCCTCTAGGTGTGAAACTCTTTGGGATGCACGTCTCAAGGAAGGGGTGTATAGAACATCCAAGAGAAGAGAAAGGGAGAGGAAAAGAGGGTATGGGGAGAGCCTTTGGGTGTCAGGGGCTACTGGTTTGATGCTCTAGGGACTTTAGGGGAGGTCTCTTTAAATAGACATAAGGATTGAATCCTATTCAATCTCATAATACAAATCCTACTTGCATTAGGATTCCTATTAACTTAAGTTATCCAACTTATATTAGGAAGCCCATTAGGTGCCAACTATTGGAGCCCTTGCATCCATAATTAGACACCCTCTTTTGCACTTAAGAGACACCCCATATAAAAACCAAAGGCCCTCTAATTAATGGACATACCCAAATTGATCAAATCAAAGTGGCGCTCCATAATAACTATCAAGGAGATTCATAAGAGACATGCATCCTTAATTTATATGATCCATAACCTTAGACACCCAACAATTAGAGTCTCATGAATCTTATTCATATAGGTTATTAGCAGATAATTAAGTTAAAATTATCTTATCAAATAAGTAATCCCAACGGAAAGAGAAATTGGATCCAACCATGTGCTAGCAAGGTTACCATGAACCCAATGGATTTCTCTAAATCTAATTGACACTTCATAAGCTCAATTTCTTATTTCAGGCCTAATCTTTTTATTGTATGACCTCATAGATTTAATTCTATCTGATAGTGAGATATACAATGATCTCTATTATTATATCATTGAAACTCTTTTCAATGGATCAAAATAATTTCACTCTAACTCAGCAAGGATTGTCGATCCGAAACAATCCTAATGAGCTCTCACAATCTATCAGTGACACCTAACAGTATGTAGTGGCAACCCAATAAAACTGAAATGAATCTCTAGATATAGTTAACGTATGATTTAGTCTTTCTATCGTGAGTCCCGACTAGATGGCAGGTCATGGATAAATTATCAAACCTCAACATCAGCATATGATAGATTGATTAGCTTAAGTCCAGTTGTGACTTCTATAAAAATTCTTTTCCATCAATCACACTATTGTGGCTATAGACTCTTAGACTTAGCCTTTCGAATCTCATAGGACTACTCCTCTATTCAAGGTTAATAGATCCTATCTTGATGTGCACCTCACTCTTACAGTGGATCAACTATCGTCAATATCCACTACAAGGGCTCATTCAGACCCATATTTATGTGTCAGTCAAACTCCAGCAGTCTCACTGTGAGTAGCAATACCATCTCAAGTCAAAGGATTAGTCACATAACTACAGCATTGAGATAATCACTGATGATCAAATAGAAATTTAAGTGATCTCTCATATGATCATGCTCAGTGCCAGTTGTTCTCTAACAATCATCCGTACTTGTCGTCCTATGTCTCTACACAGTAGATTAGAGATCCATCTATCTCGAAGTAAGTAATTTGTATGCCAGTCTATCTGAATCTATCATCGCTCTCATGATGATCCTATGGCCAAGAGCTTTTAAGAATCAAATACATGTCTCTAATTCTCAACACTTTGAGAATATATATCGAAACTAATTTCATGGATGATTCAAGGACACATTACACTTGAATGAAAAAGAACTTGCCCCTTTTATTGATCATATCAATATATTAAGTATAAAATTATGCTCTAAAAATATTACAATGTGTCAGCCATATTGGCTTCTAAAATATACATCTGACAAGTGGGAGAAATATTACAATATGTCAGCCATATTAGCTTCTAAGATATATAGCTAACAATCTCCCACTTGGACTAAAGTCAATTGGCCACAAATCTAAATCTCATCTTTTCAAGATGGACTTTCATTTTGGGTTGGCTTAACTGCTTAGTCAGTGGGTCTGTCATATTTTTAGCGGAGTCTACTCTTCGCACCTCGACCTGAGGTAGTCGCGTATATCAGTGCTCTATGTGTTTGGACTTCTGGTGAGACCTTGGCTCCTTAGCAAGGGTTATGGTGCCATTGTCTTTGCAGTACTGTGTCATGGCATGACATCCAATTTTATAACTAATATTAAAACTAAAATTTATCCTACACATCTATAGCACACTCAGTCTCCATTGATCGATTACTCAGAACTCTTCTAGTAAATCGAATAAGAATACACCCTCGAATCGTAACTCAGAATTACCTCAAAAGATCAAGAATAGATCCTTAGTCCTTCTCAAGTACTTAAGGATATTCTTCACAACTATCCAGTACTTTTCATCTGGATTTGACTGATACCTGCTGGTGATACTCACAGCAAGGGCAATATCAGATCGAGTACATAGCATGGCATACATGAGGTTTCCTATTACTGAAGCATAAGGTTGGATACATCATCTTGGAGAGATGAATACCATGCTTAAGAGGTAAAAAATCTCTCTTGAAATTTTTCATGCTGAATCTCTTTAGCACCTTCTCTATGTACAGCTTTTGTGACAAACCAAGCATCCATTTAGATCTATCCGTATAGACCTTTATTTTGAGAATATAGGATGCTTCCCCTAAGTCTTTCATGAAAATTTTTTTGAACAACCATCTTTTGACTATGGTCAGCATGAGAATATCATTCTCAATGAGGAGAATATCATCTACGTACAGTATGAGAAAAGTGATTGCACTCCCACTGACTCTCTTGTATATACAAGATTTCTCTTCATTTTTGATGAAATCAAACGATTTGATTGTCTTATCAAAATGATGGTTCCAACTTTGAGAAGCCTGCTTTAATCCGTATATGGACCTTTGCAGCTTGCAGACTCTGTGATCACCATCACCGGATGTGAAACCCCTAGGTTGCTCCATATAGATATCATCCTCAAGATATCCATTTAAGAAAGCAGTTTTCACATCCATCTGTCAAATTTTATAATCATAGTAAGCCGCAATAGCAAGCAAAGTGTGGATGGATTTTAGCATGGCTATGGATGAAAAAATTTTTTGATAGTCAATACCCTCACACTGACCATAACCTTTAGCCACAAGCCTAGCTTTATAGGTCTCTACCTTACCATCGGCACTTATCTTCTTTTTGTAGATCCATTTACATCCAATAGGTATAATACCTTCAGGTGGATCCACTAAAATTCAGACTTGGTTCGAGTGCAGCGAGTCAATTTCTGACTTCATAACATCTAATTATTTCTCAGAATCGATATCAGACATCACCTCATCAAAGGTATTGAGATCATCACCATGATCCCTATCTCCCATAAGAAATATTTTTTTTACTTCCTCCGTAAGCATACCCATGTAGCTTTCAGGAGGTCGGGAGACCTTGCTAGATCTACGAGGTGGTAGAGGAACATCAACTACTGACTCATGAACTACAGGTTCTTGAGGATCTATAGCTCTAGACTCTTCAGAGACCTTCTCTTCGAGTTCTACTAACCTCCCACTACCATCATCCTGGATAAACTATTTTTTCAAAAATACGGTATTTCAACTCACAATCACATTGTGGTCTTGTAGAAAGTAGTAGTATCCCATGGATTCTTTTGGGTACTCTATAAAGCGAGCTATAATTGATCTATCCTCCAATTTTTTCACCATCTGTCTCTTAACTAAGGTCGGACATCTCCAAGTCTGAAGATAACCCAAACTCAACTTCTTACCGAACCATATCTCATATGGTGTGGTAGGAACGGACTTTAAAGGAACCCTATTCAATAAGTGAATGGCAGTTAACAAGGCATGTCTCCAAAAAAATAAGGGTAGATCAGTGAAGCTTATCATGGACCTGATCATATCCAATAGGATCCTGTTCCTCCTTTTGGATATCCCATTGAGCTGAGGTATTTCAGGAGAGGTCCATTGAGAGACTATGCCGTTGTCCTTAAGATATCTCAAAAATTTTCGACTAAAGTATTTACCTCTTCGATCAGATCGAAGAATCTTAATGGGTTTACCTGTCTGCTTCTTTACTTCATGCCTAAATTCTTTGAACTTTTCAAAGGCTTCAGATTTGTATTTCATTAGATACACATACCCATACCTAGATAAATCATCAGTAAAGATAATGAAGTAGGTGTAACCATTCCTGACCTGCACATCAAATAACCCACACATGTCGGTGTGTACCAGGACAAGTAGCTCTGTGGCCCTTTCCCTATGTCCTACAAAGGGCAACTTGGCCATCTTTCCTCGAAGGCAGGATTTGCAAACTGGATACAGCTTTGGGTTAAGAGAGCCAAGGATCTCATTCTTCTTCAGTCTGTTTATCCTGTCCTCTCCAATATGGCCTAGTCTATGGTGCGACAAGTATTTTTTGGTTAATTTTATCTCTGAGTCTCTTTTGGCCTACGATACTCACTGTTTGCTCGTTTAGGTTCACATTCGCATCAACATGTAAGTGATAAAGACTGTCAATTAAAAAATCCCGTGCAATCAATTTATTTCATAAATAAATGGAATAAAAGTTTTTATTGAAATAAAATTTAAAACCTTCCTATGTTAGTACAGACATGAAAATTAAATTTTGACTAGCTACAGGAACATAATAACAGTCTTTTAAATCTAATCTAACTCCCGATGATAATCGAAGAGGATAAGTGTCAACGGCCTCTGCAGCAACTTTTGCTCCATTATCGACTCGAAGGATCATATCACCTTTCCTCAACCTTCTACTTTCTATCAGACCCTGCATTGAGGTATATATATGAGCACTCGAGCCAGAGTCCAATATCCAACTAGAAGTAGAAGAAACCATAAGGTTAAATTTAATTACGAGCATACCTTCGAAAGGTTTATCACCCTTTTTGATCTTCAGGCTCTCCAGGTATTTCGGATAGTTCCTCCTCCAGTGGCCTTCAACATGACAGTGAAAATACTTTTCCTTTGCCTTAGCTGTCTTTGGACCATCTTTCTTTAGCTTGCTCTCTCTCTCTTTTGCTTCTTTACAGATTTAACCTTCTTCTTTCTAATAGACTTTTTCTTGGAAGAAGAAGTCCGCTCCACATTAAGAACAGTGCCTCTTGAACTCTTCAAGGTACCCTCTATTGTGATCAACATGTTGACAAGTTTGAAAATAGTGCAGTCAAGTTTGTTCATATGAAAATTCACGATGAATTGACTATATGAACTAGTAAGGGATTGAAGGATCATATCCATCTGTAATTCCTTTTGCATATCAAGCCCGAGCTTGTCAAGCTCCTCAATGTTCTTAATCTCTGTCGTACAGTGCTCATGGACAGACTGCCCCTCACGCATCTTGAGGTTGAAGAGTCTCTTAGACACTTTGAAGCGTGCAGTATGACTTTGCTCACCATACAACTCTTGTAGGTGAATGATCATAGCTCGAGTAGTGGACATATGCTCGTGTTGGCTTTGAAACTTGTTTGACATAGATACCAGCATATAACACTTGACCCGACTATCTTCATCTGTCCACTTCTCAAAAGCAGCTCTCTGCTCAGTAGTAGGATGGTTTGGTAACACAATGGGATCCTGATCGAGAACATGACTTAACTTTTTTGAGGTTAGGACAATGCTGAGGTTTCTGAGCTAATTTTTGTAATTATTACTAGTTAAACGATTGGTTTCAAAGATGCGAGCTAGAGGGTTTGAGGCTGACATGATGGTTTAACTATAAGAGTAGAGATTCAAGTTAGACTTTTGTACTTAATATTTTAATTTACTTCTGAAGATTTTAAGATGCAAATTATGACTCTCACTAATTTTTCGGATCCCTCCACTCTTCGGGAAGAAAATAAAAATTCTGATGCAACAAAAGATTCCTAATAGGTATTGCGGTCCCACTGATGACATACACCTTACCTAACAGTTATTGATAGCATGCACATTGATGCGTAGGTGACTCTTTACCCAGATGCTTTACTAAGCATGTTGCAGCCACTTGGTCTTTAAGTCATGTAGACTCACCTAACAGTTATTGCCCACATTTCTTAGTTAAGCCCAACCCACCGTTCACAAGCAGGTGCAAGGCCGTCATTGGGTCCCTCACCTAATAGTTATTGGACCCAACCCCATCCCTACCCTGAAGTAACTCCTTGCTAATAGAGTGATTGCATGTTCTCGATGCAACTGAACCACTGTGACCAATCGAGAACTATCAACGTCGGTAACACGCCCGCACATCTACAATGATGGAAGATCTATGGATTTAATATTTGTGAGGAGGTTTGGATTTAGGTCTCATCTAATCAGTCATTATATGATCGATCTTATTGGTATGCGCTAAACCAAATCACTAAGCAACCTAATTCAAGATCCAATCTTTCAAATTGGCCAGATAAGTGGAGAACGGTGGGGGTCCCCCCATTGCCTTCTTTAGACACCAATGAATTGGTCAGGTTGGCTAATAAAATTATTTAAATAATCACATCTCATTAACTTGCCTTAGGCACCAATAGGTCAATTGATCAGAATCAGCTAGCTCACACGAATCGGGCTTAAACCAACGAGCCAAATTAGGTCCTTAGGTTAATCGATTCTATATATGCAATTCAATCAATTTGATCAACAATAATTGTTTGATAATTAACTTAATTGATCTAATTAAATTCAACACTTGACTCGATTTGATCAATTACTTAATTGAATTAGACCCATATGACTCCAATCAAAAATCTTAAATGTAATCCTATTACATGACCTAATTTTTAATTTTTTCATGATCAAAATTCTCATGCACAAACATAAATTTCATATTCTAAAATCATATTTGAGATTTAAATACTTTGCATGAAAGTAAGTTTTAAGATATGAAAGTAATTTTTAAGTTTTAGCATATATCATATATATAGATGTAAAATCAGATTTAAACAAAATTTTAGATCTTAGCATGATGTCATATATCTCATATACTAATCATGGATCAGATTAAAGATAAATTTATGATCTAAAAATATAATTATATATCATATATATGCATCAAAATTCAGATCATAAAAAAATTTCAGATTTTATGCATGCATCTATGTATCACATGAATATGGACTAGAACTCTTTCTAAATCAAAATTCAGATCTATGCATGCAATTATATATTATCTATATATTATAATATTAAATCTAAAATTAAATTTTAAATTTATTGATCTATCTATATATCTCATGTATCAAAGAAAAAATTAATTTTGAAATCTTTTCAAAAACATGTAAGTCAAAATTCAGCAAATGAAAATCTGTGGCTCTGATACCACTGTTGAAATTTTGGGTTTGATAAATGTATATGTGTTTTAAAATTTTTATTTTCTAAATACCATAATGAAGAATAAGATTAAAATATTTTTAATCTAAATTTTACATGCATAAAAATATAAAATTATATGAATCTATTTCATATGCTGAAATTGATATATACTGAAATTCAGATTGTGATCAAATCATATACCTGTTTCATAATCTCTTTCTTCAAAATTAGATCTAGAAGAGATGAGGCTCTCTATCAGCCATACAAGTATCTGACCTCTACGAGTATCCACTCAAAATCAGCTTGAAACAATCCTCTATAATCTGAATTTTGATTCTCCAAAATTCAGCCTGCTGAATCTGAACGAAGCCTGGATCGCGATCAACACTTGATCTTTCTCCTTGATCTTCTTTTTCTTTTCTTCTCTAGAGTTTTTTCTTACTATGTGCTACTATCAGATGCTAGAAACCAGTAAGAAAGAGTCATCCAAACTCCTCTAGATGTGAAACTCCTTGGAACGTGCATCCTAAGGAAGGGGTGTATAGAACACCCAAGAGAAGAGAAAGGGAGAGGAAGAGAGGGTGTGAGGAGAGCCTTTGGGTGTGAGGGGCTGCTAGTTTGATGCTCTAAAAACTTTAGGGAAGGTCCCTTTAAACAGGCATAAGGATTGAATCCTATTTAATCTCATAATACAAGTCCTACTTGCATTAGGATTCCTATTAACTTAAGTTATCCAACTTATATTAGGAAGCCCATTAGGCACCAAATATTGGAGTCCTTGCACCCATAATTAGACATCCTCTTTTGCACCCAAGATACACCCTATATGAAAACCAAAGGTCCTCTAATTAATGGACATATCCAAATTGATCAAATCAAAGTGGCACCCCATAATAACTATCAAAGAGATTCATAAGAGATTTGCACCCTTAATTTATATGATCCATAACCTTAGACACCCAACAATTGAAGTCTCATGAATCTTACTTATGTAGGTTATTAGTAGATAATTAAGTTAAAATTATCTTATCAAATAAATAATTCTAATGGAAAGAGAAATTGGGTCCAACCATGTGCTAGCAAGGTTACCATGAACTCAATAAGTTTCTCTAAACCTAATTGATACTTCATAAGCTCAATTTCTTATTGCAGGTCTAATCCTTTTATTGTATGATCTCATAGATTCAATTCTATCTGGTAGTGAGATATATAATGATCTCTATCATTATATCATTGAATCTCTTTTCAATAGATTGGAATAATTTTACTCTAACTCAATAAAGATTGTTGATCTAAAACAATCCTAGTGAGCTCTCACAATCCACCAGTGACACCTAACAGTATGTAAGGGCAACTAGTAGAACTGAAATAAACCTCTAGGTGTAGTTAATATGTGATTTAGTCCCTCTATCATGAGTCCTGACTAGATGGTAAGTTATGGATAAGTCGTCAAATCTCAACATCAGTCATATGATAGATTGATTAGCTCAAATCCAGTTGTGACTTCTATGAAAATTTTTTTCCATCAATCATACTACTTTGGCCACAGACTCTTAAACTTAGCCTCTCAAATTTCATAGGACTACTCCTCTCTATCAAGATTGATAGATCTTATCTTGATGCGCACCTCACTCCTACAGTGGATCATCTATCACTAACATCCACTACAATGACTCATTGAGATCCATATTTATGTGTCAGTCAAACTCCAGCAGCCTCACTTGAGTAACAGTATCATCTCAAGTCAAAAGATCAGTCACACAACTACAGCATCGAGATAATCACTGACGATCGAATAGAAATCTAAGTGATTTCTCATATAGTCACACTCAGTGCCAGTTGTTCTCTAACAACCATCTGCACTTATCGTCCTGTGTCTCTACATAGTAGCTTAAAGATCCATCTATCCCGAAGGAAGTGATTTATGCGTGAGTCTATCCGAATCTATCATCGCCCTCATGATGATCCTATGATCAGAAGCCTTTAGGAATTAAATACATGTCTCTAATTCTCAATACTTTGAGAATATATATCAAAACTAATTTCATGGATGATTCAAGAACATATTACACTTGAATGAAAAAGAACATGCCCCTTTTATTGATCATATCAATATATTAAGTATAAAATTATGCCCTAAAAATATTACAATGTATCAGCTATATTGACTTCTAGGACATACATCTAACATCCTTAGCATACCTTATAGGGTCCTTTATTACCTTTATATAGAGAGGTGTTGGAGTCCATTTGCCTAAATCTATAGGTTGTTAGGATAGGAAGTCCACCCATTAACTTGGTTGTTAGTCATGGGTGTTTCTACATGATGTGACCATGTTTCGAAAGTTTGTTAAGAGATTCTAACTAATTACTCATGTGGTGTAACTTGTCAGTGGACTAAGGTCGGCCCATGATCTGAAAGAAAAGTACCCTACAAGCCAATCACATGAGTGATACGATGGAACTTTTTTATAAACTTTCAACTCATGTAATGATATTTTTTCATAAAATGAGATATTGATTCATTATTTTAGCTGCATCTTACTATATTTAAGATTATGATGAATCTCAAAGATTAGAATAATGATTTTAGGAGACATGAATGGGTCATGCCTGTGATACCTAAAATCTTAAAATTTTAATCTTAAATATTTCTGATCGTGAGAGCATTGAGTCAGAGATCAATATTTCAAAAAAATTGGCACATCCTATGTATGCTCGATGGAGAGGGTGACGGATCTCACTAGCCACTTATGTGGGGACACTAATACAAGAATGTGGGTGTTCATTAGGAAATGAGTTCACTTAATTGACTCGTCGATAGAGAATATCTTATGGAAGTCTTACTTGTATGTTAAAAGATGGTTCTCTAAGTAAAAATTGTGCAAGTGATCCTTAGACCTGAAATCACCATAGAATCTTGTGCACATGAATCTATATTTTGGTTCATACCTAGGTATAGCATTAAGATATGTACAAGATGTTCTGAATATGGTAGAGTATGTATGAAGGTTGTGAGTCATCAACATAAAATCGATTACTCCTAGTAAGAGGAGATCACATCCTGTGAATTCTCATCTCTAGATGACTCAAAAAAAATCTTTTGGCCAAAAGTAGGATGAAGATTAGGAGTTTCTAATACTTCATCATTGGAGTCATCATTAGTTGATGAAGAATCAATATGAATATGCGTTTAAGTTTGACATGATTCCATACTCATGAACATATTCGGGGTACAGGAATGATCGAAGGATTGAATTATACGGTAACTTATCACTGAAAGATATATTTAATATTTTTATCAAATTTTATATCTTCTAAATAGTCATAATATGTTGCTAGATATTAATTTTAACTTATAGGTTTGATCAAATTAAAGAATTTAATTCGATCGTCAATTAAAAAAGATTCTAATTGTTGAACTCAGATTAGCTCATTTTGGACCTTAATTGATTAGTAGGACAACTTATATCATGACCTACTACTGGCTAGATATAAAACACAATGGATCACACACATAAAAAAATTAGTCAAAGATCTTTTTGATATGGTTGATTGAAATTATGGACCCAATCAGGTAGCCGGTAAGTATGCTAGCATGTGTGGCTAACCCTAGCTCCTTGGGAGATCAGATTTGATCTCAATCCTTATTTTTTGGCTAACCTAATTTGGTGAGTATTTGGGTTACATCAAGCCACCTAGACGCAGCCCAAAATGGGGCACCTAAAGCCCTTATCCACATTTTTGAACCAAGAGTCCAAGTGGTTAAGGACTCTAGGCATGCAGAATTATTTTTAGCATGCAGTTTGACATGGGGAGAAGGAAAGAGTCCTTTTGCAAAGGGATTAAGACCTGTGTGGCACCTCTCATCACCCTCCACCCTCTGGCACACATATCAAACATTGAGATGTAATTTTTTTAAATTTTATGGGATGTGGAAAGTTGGAAAGAATCAGGATGCACGCGCATGCAGAAACAGACTCACCCGACTCTTCGCGTTTAAGGAGTCCTTCTGCCATTCAAATGCTACATCACCTATCAGATAATATACCTTTTTGAATCCATCTTTAAATGGTAGTTATCTGAAATTTTTCCAAATTATCTGAAGGATGAATGGATGCCAAAAACATCCCTTAATGCTGCACGGGCGTGAGTGATCTATAGATCACGCATAGAGGTGCCTGAAGAGTCCTTCTGCTTTGGGCAAAAAGAAATGCCTCTTATCTAGCTATCATGCCCCTTGAGTTCAAATTTGAGTGGTCTTACCACTTGAAAAAATCAGAATTTTTCTGAACTCAACAGGAATGCCTAATGCATCTCTTTTTGACGTGCATGCAGAAAAAGGCTACAATCGATGTATCAGGTTGAAAGAGTCCTTCTGTTTGAAGACTCTTAATTTCTTGATATGAAGATGAGATAAGGGATTTTGGGATGGGCATGTCCTTTCTTTTAGGTGACCCTCTAATGCCTATAAAAGGCCTTGTACGCTGGGTATCCGAGGCATTCCAATCTACTTTCCAATTTCGTCTCCTTGCTTTCCTTTCTTTCTTATAACCCATCATAGTTTTAGGACAAGGCTTTGATACTTAAGACAAAGCCTAATTAGGTTCAGACAAGGGTGGGGAAGGTCCTAAAGAAAGAAATACAGAAGTCTAAAGAAGGTGGAGTGAGGGTGAAGTCAGATTCTTAGAGAAATCTGATTAGTACAAGGCTAGTCGAGTTCTAGGACTAGAACTCTTGAAGCAAGATGATGGAGGAGTGTTGTCCTTGATCCAATTTTTGTGTGGATCATCATTGGAGGGTGGACACTTGAACGTCTTGTGAAAATTGGGATAAGCATTACAAGTATTCCTCTTATCTATGTTTATTTCATATATGCTTTGATTGTTATAGTCAAGAGATTTGGGTTCTAGCGTTTCGGTGTGCTAGGATATTTTGAATGAAAATTTTAAACATCCAGCTCTTCTGCTGTGCCACTGGAACCCAACATGATCAAGGTGCTATCCTGATCAAATCTATAACAAGACGAGTCATGGGAGTCCATATCAGTGGTGGTTATGGGACTTCAATTTAGTTGTCAGTGAGGTATCGACCCAGAGGTCAATGGTATGCCAAACTAAGGATTGAACAGGAGCTAATGAGGTTGCTTCATCTTGGCATTCCATGATAGATTTGATGGTGCTCGTTGTCAAGGTCCACATCAGTATTTCTGCTAGCTCGAGATTTCTAAGGATGAGTCTCGAGGACATCGACTAAGGTAGCATGACCCAATAGTGGATAATTTTTAATTATTCATATTTAATATTTTTAAAATTCTTTTAAGTATTTTTAGTATATTTTTCAAAAATTAAAAAAAAATGATCGAGAAGCTTGAGGTTTGGCTCGAAGCCTAAAGCTTCATTAAGCACTAGGCTTGGGCCTGAAAGACAGGCTCAAAGGTCAAGCAAGGCCCATACCTAAGTAAATTATGTTGACCTTTGAGCAAAGACTACCTCGAGCTCAGCTTGGCTCAATCTATGAATGAGTCTACTTTAGATTTAGAGCCATATCTAACCTAGAGGCTGAAAATTGCTAATTCTTCATAATTTTAGTTGTGAATCCTTAAATACTTATCAAAACCTAATTTCATCATATAGTTGAAAGGAGTCTAGGAACCCCGACCATCGACGAGAGAGCTATCATTTATCATTAGAGAGAGAAAGAGAGAGAGAGAGAGAGAGAGAGAGAGAGAGAGAGAGGAGATTCCTATTTCTCCTATCGCTGACAAGTGATAGGAGATCCATCTTCCACTATCACCAAAGTTGTCATTGCACGTCCTGTAAGCTTTCCGGACCTTGGCTCCTCCGATTGTCTCCAGTCCCTTCTAATCCTATGTTCCTATTCTCAAATCCTAATTCAACTTCATGGTTGTGAAACATACCTACTCCAAGTCTGTAATCTCTTCTAGTTCGAATACTGTTTGTGGTTTTGGATTTGCTTTTGTTCTCCACCTATAGTGTAATTTCTTCCATGGAGATTTAGAGCTTGGCTTTGTTCTTTGCTCGTTTGAATCACATCTAATTTTTATGATCTTAGAGCTTTTTCATTATCCATGTCATATTTGTGTAGCTAAGATTGTTATTGTTTCTCAATGGATTTGAAAGCCTCTGATTATATTTGGATTTTCTTTGGTGTTATTATGAGATGTATTTGGTTGTGATTTTGCTTTTTAAAGGAGTTCTATGTGTGGATTTGTTGTACACCAAAACCCTAAAATGTGAAATAGTGATTCAATATTTGTGTTGTTAGTTTGGAAATTGATTATTGCAATTGGATAGGAAGAGATCTTAATTAGATCAATCAAGTTGGTATAAACTTTATTATTTCATTTATCATGATTTTAGATCAAATGGAGAGGAATATATGAGGTACTTTCTGTCAAGGCTCGATTCATTAATGGCAATTTGTTCCATTTGAAAATGAAAAAGGAATAAACGAGATCAAGCTTTATGTCGACAGCCCAAAAGGCTTCATTTTGTGTTTTCAAAGCATGGTACTATATACAATTATCATAACATTATAATGGTCTTACAGGTCACTAGACTTGACCATAAGCTTAGTCTCCAGTCCCTTACTTTGTTAGTCATAGGATATGTTGCTTGTTGCATCGTCTGTTTGAAGAATTCGGAATTGTATCATAGTGTTGTGATGGCAAAGGTTTGCATGTGCTCTGCTCAATGAAATGTTTATGAAAAAATTGATAGGGTCTTTTTTGTTCTTTGTTTCACCCAAGTATTTGTGCTATTTTCTTGCATTTGTGCCTGTATGTAGGCAAAATATCTTGGTACGAGTATATTAAAATGCTTGATACTAATTTAGATTATTTTTTTTGCTTCTTTATGTACAAAAAAAGTGCCTAAGAAGAGCCAATTGGTGCATCATCATAAGATGAGAAGAAAAAGAAGGGTTTTGTGCATGAGAAAATGATGGAGATATTTATTGTGCATGTATTGGTGAAAAGTTGAAGCAAGTACCCATCCAGAAACACATTTTAAGCTGATATAGTGACATCTAGGAGGCTTGACAATCCTGGATGTAATATTGATAAGATAATTGAAATGATGCATGTTATGCCCAAGGTAATGACACAGCTTCAACCACATCTGATTGCTATTGAAGTTCTCCTTCAAAGAGTGCATAGGAAGATATTTGTGACCTCACAGAGATACATCTTCTGATTGAATTAGTCAAGCAAATGTCAAACCGAGGAAGCACCTAGTTTTAATGTATTCTTTGGTGATATGTGTTTCTAGTTTGATGTTGTATTAATATTGTTGGATACCATCTTTGGATGCTGGATCCTATAACAGTTATATGTCTATTTTCAATGCCTTGGTGATGGACATTATGGGTATTATGCATCAGATAATGCTGTATTTTTATGCCTTGGGTTATATGTTGGTGTTATATATATGTTGTTTGTATTGTTTGTTATGGATTTTAGGTATTTGTTTTGCTTTTTCTATAGATATAACTAGTAGCTAGTGATAGCATTGCTGAAGATGAATAGCTCAGCGAAGATGAGAAGGTTGACCATGATAATTTCATACCTTAGTGGCAGCAAGAGTTGGTATGGTTATTGTGTATTGTAGATTCAAGAATTAATTTTAATAAGTATAAAATATTTGAGTATGATACTAATGATTGTATATTCTTCGAGTAGTTAATTTATTTTAGGAGTAGTTAATTTATTTTATAGCGAGCACAATAAGCTTGAACATTTAAAGAAACATGAAGAAGTTTAGAAGAACAAAATTTAAAATTAGAGAAGTATTTAAAGTATTTTGGAAGTCTCTGAAGTAGAGGAGTTGACCCCAAGTTTTCTTGAGCCAACCCTATGAGTCGACTCTCTTAAGAAAATAGAAAGCCAAATTTTTCAAATAGGATCTCGAGTCGACTCCAAGTCTATACGAGTTGACCCCTACTTGATCCGACTCAACTTGACTGCGACTAATGACAACCTAACGACTAATTTTTTTGCAAGCTTCCAATAGATAAATCTGACTTCTAACAACTAGTTTGATCTCAACAATGGCTAGTATATTTTCTCTGACTAAATTTAAGAATATTTAAGATATAGAATCAATTAGGAAAGTGATCTAAGAGTGGAAAATAAAGAGAAAATAGAGGAATGAACACTTAGAGCCCAAAAACTATCTTCTAAGAGTCTATTCAATTCTTTGAGAAAAAGAAAAGATTCAAGAATATTTATTAAGTGAGCTATCTTGAATACATCCATAATAATCTTCAAAGAAGCCTCTCATTGATCGAAGAAAACAACTTCAAGCTTTAACGAACATTCATCATCAACTACAACTGAGCTTCAACAAGTTTTATTCCTCTTATGCTCTTACTTGTTCTTTCTAATTTTTATTATATATTTTATTCTTTTATAAATTTTTTGAGATAGAAACTTATGCGATAGGCTTGTCCAAGTCCATAATTGGATATTGTATTAACTAAGTCTAGGGATGATTTAGTTGAAAAGATTTTGGTTGATTTTCTATGTAAAATTAATTGAGTTGATTGTGAACCTACTAAAACAATCGGTTAGATTGATTGTGAGTCTGATAAAAATAACCACACTATAATTAAAAAGATTATAATGAAATTCTCAAATAGGGAGACTTGCAAAGTGAAGATAAATGCTGAGTTTGGCACCAAACCATTATAAATTATTCTATTTATATTGCTTATTCTAGTTTTTACATTATGTATTGATTTATCATTTATTTTGCTATGCATATTTATTGTTTCCACTATACGCTTAATTTACATTAATTGAGTATATACTTATTTTAAGATTGTAAAAAATTTTTAAAAATCTAATTCACCCTCCTTGGATTGCTACATCTAGACAATAATTGGTATCAGAATAAGTACTCTTTTATCTTTTATAGACTTAACCATCTAGTGCTCAAGATCAATGGCAACCCTTAGAATGTCTTTTGATGAAGAACTGTGATATCCCAACTTAGCTAAAACAAGCTACACAAATCTAAAAGCGATGGAAAAAAAGAAAAAAATTGAGAGGAGACTCTAGCTAGTAGTCTTCTTCTCCTTATTGACTCATAATCAGAGTCAAAAATCGATGTCAAGGAGGAGTTGCTACCCTCTGGCCCTATTGAAAGGGAATAAGGCTTCCCTCTTCTTCCTGTCCAAGATTAATGCCCCAAAAGGAGATCATCAGAGTTTTTTTGGCCAAAGCCATCACTGTGTGCATCATATTTCAGCTTAAACATCACCAAAAAGCCAGGTAATGGCCAGCAATCTTCGATTGACCCTCCTCTTCTTCTTCCTTAATCATTGGACCTTGCATTTGTTAGATGTATGTCCTAGAAGCCATATGACTGACACATTGTAATAAATCTAGGATATAATTTTATACTTAATACATTGATATGATCAATAAAAAAGATAAGTTTATTTTTTATTTAAGTATGATGTATCCTTGAATTATCCATGAAATTAACTTACGATACATATTCTCAAAGAGTTAAAAATTAGAGACATGTATTTAATTCTTAAATATTTTCGATCATAGAATCATCATGAGAATGGTGATCGATCCAGATAGACCGATGCATAGATCACTTTCTTTGAGATAGATGAGTCTCTAATCTACAGTATAGAGATACTGGACGATGAGTGTGGATAGTTGTTAGCGAACAACTAGTACTGAGCATGATCATACGAGAGATCACTTGAATTTCTATTCAATCGTCAGTGATTGTCTCGATGTTATAGTTGTGTGAATGATCCTTTGATCTGAGATTATACTACTACTCGTAATGAGACTGATGAAGTTTGACTGACACATAAATATGGATCTCAATGAGCTCTTATAGTGGATGTTGGCGATAGTTGATTTATTGTAAGAGTAGGCTGTACATCAAGATGGAATCTATCAACCTTGATAGAGAGGAGTAGTCCTATGAGATTTAAAAGGCTAAGTCTGAGAATCTATGACCATAGTAGTGTGATTGATAAAAAAAAAATTTATAAAAATCATAATTGAACATGAGCTGATCGAATCTATTATATGACTGATGTTGAGGTTTGATAATTTATCCATGACCTGCCATCTAGTCAAGACTCACAATAGAAAGACTGAATCACACATTAACTACACTTTGAGGTTCATTTCGGTTCTACTGGGTTGCCACTATATATTGCTAGGTGTCACTGTGTTGCTCCCTAGATTGATTTTGATGATTACAAAGCAGTTGAAGGGGTACCAATAATTTTCATTTGAAAAAGTCCTTTTGCTCTTCAGGGGCAAAATTGTAATTTTACCAAAACCCTGATTTGATAGTATCAAATGGTAGAACAAAAGATTTGTGATCTATTGACGAAAATTTCATTATTTTTGGACTAGTATTTTGAAAGTTATGCATGTTTGAAATTCATGAGTCGACCCATGAGTCAGCTCATGGCACAATGAGCTGTTTGGCACGTAGAATTTTTGGCTTGGCACAACCTGTGAGTCGACCCATGAGTCGATCCTCAAGGCATGAGTCGACCCATGAGTCGACCCCTACAGTTTTAGGCCAAAAATTACAGAACTCTATTTTCTGATATTCTTCAACAGAGGTCGACTCATGAGTCGACCCCTGAGGCATGAGTCGACTCATGAGTCGACCCCTGTGACGGGATTTCTCCACAACGGTTAGTTTTTAACCTATTTTAAGTACTTTTAATACTCATTTAATGTGGTCTAACGGCTCTTTTTCAGCCTAGAATATTTTTCTCTATTTCTTAAAGCTATAAAAAAATTCAAAAGGTGGGAAACAAATAAGAGATTGAAAAGAGAAAAAGAAGAGCATTCAAGAGAGCATTCAAGAGCATTCAAAAGAGAGAATTTGAAAAAAGATTTCTCAAGCCAACTTTTAAGGCCTAATCAAGAGCTCATTTAAAGCTTTCAAGAAGCCATCAATCCAAGCTTACCAACTCCTCAAGCGCTCAATCAAGTCTCCATCCACCTTGAGGAAATCCAAAAAGGAGCTTCTTCTTTTAAGTAAAGTGTATTTAAAGTTATATTCGCTCATTAAAGGAGCTTTTCTTGTACTTATTTGTGCTATAAATTATTTTACTCAGTTTGAGTGATTGTTTTTGTTTTGGAGGGGTTCCAAAATAAGGGAAGGTTGATCCGAACCTAGAATCAGAGTGTATTGGGTTGACTTGTACCCGAAAAATAAGTGGACTAGCTTGGGATAGCTAGAGTCAGAGTTTTCGATGTTTGTATTCGGGTTGAATACAAGATTAGTGGATTGAAATTCTCAAGTAGGAGCTTGGGGAGTGGATGTAGGTGCAAGGTTGGCACCGAACCACTATAAATCTTTTTGTTTGTGGTGTGCATAATTGCTTCTCTTTAACTCTTCATTATTTTCTTGCATTCTTGCTTTTGGCAATTAATCTTGAATTAAGTTTATTCTCCTCATTCATTTAGCTATTGACGAATATTTTTCATAAGTCATAAGTTAAGCTTAAAATTTTTAGAAACCCAATTCACCCCCCCTCTCTTGGGTTGCATAGCTGGGCAACAAGTGGTATCAGAGCCCGGTGCTCTAGTCCTTCTTTGATCTAAACAATCAAAGAGCCAAAGATCTATGGCAACCCACGTCAGCACTTCTCTTACCGAGGGGCAATCCACCAACCGACTTTCACTTTTTAATGGGTCTAATTACACCTATTGAAAAGCTCGGATGAAAATATTCATACAAGCACTCGACTATGATATGTGGAGTATCATAGTGAACGGTCCTCACACACCCACTAAAATTATAGATGGTGAGAAATCAACCAAACCCGAGAAAGAATGGGATGAGGTTGACAAGAAGATGGCCCAATTAAATGCTAAAGCAATGAATGTTCTTTATTGTGCTCTTGATGCAAACGAATTTAATCGCATTTTTACTTGTTCATCTGCTAAAGAAATATGGGATAGGTTAGAAGTAACCCATGAGGGAACCAATCAAGTAAAAGAGTCTAAAATAAACATGCTTGTGCATAAATATGAATTGTTTAAAATGGAGCATGATGAGTCCATAACTGTAATGTTTACTCATTTTACTGATATCATTAATGGTTTAAAGAGTCTTGGTAAGTCCTATACTAACAGTGAGCTTGTAAGAAAGATTCTCAGATCCTTGCCAAGAA